>NW_006399930.1:5774907-5790556 GCF_000299155.1 Elephantulus edwardii
TTATTATTTATTGGTTTACTTACAAAGTTCATATGCATTGTGTTTCAACCTTTTCTTCATTCATATTGTTTTTCATACAATAATTCCCATGCATTATATTTTATAAAATTAATCACTATTAGACCTGGATCATTCTCATTTCCTTCACTTCCTCTCTTCACCCATGAAATTGTACAACCCTTTGGTTTCACCCCTACTCATCTTCACTCTTCTGCTCCCTTCCCTTTCTCCCCTTGGGTTCTTTTGAGTTCTCTCTCTCTCTCTCTTTTTTTTTTTCTTTTACAATAACAGTCTTTTGCAGTATTTGTCCTTATGAGACTAAGTTAGCTCACTCTCCAGTCTCTCCCAAGTTATGTAGATTAATTTTTTAAAAATCATTGCTCCTTAGTGCATAGTATTCCATTGCGTGAATGTACCACAATTTCTCCATCCATTCAGTTGTGGTTGGACATTTGGGCAGTTTCCATTTTCTTGTGATGGTAAATAATGCTGCTATGAAATCTTAGTTTGTGTCTTTTCATTTCCTCAGAGTATATGCCTAGTAGGGAATAACTGGATAATTCAGAGTTTCTATATTCAACTTTTTGAGGAAATGCTAAACTGTCTTCCAGTGTGGCTGAACCATTTTATAATCCCAGCAACAGTGTATTAGAGTTTCTACCTTTTAACATCCTTCCTACCCCCAAATTTCTTGTTTGTTCCCTTACTAAATTTTGCCACTGCTAATGGAGTAAGATAATATTTCATTGTGGTTTTGATTTTCATCTCTCTTAAAGCCAGTGATTTTTAGCATTTCTTCAAATATCTGTTGGCCATCCAAATGTCTTCCTCTGTGAAAAGTTTTTCCATGTCTTTTTGCCCAATTTATTATTGGGTTATTAGTTTTCTTCTTTTCAAGATGCAGAAGTATTCTGTAAACTTTTGTTATGAGCCCCTTGTCTATTATTGCCAAAAGTTTGTTTTTATTTCCTATTCAGGATGTTCTTGTTGAGTAATTTATCCCAGTATATTAGGCACAAATGTTCCATATCTGCCAGTATACTTATGCTCAAGCATTGATTATAGAATTCCTATAAAAGTATGATCTAGCACACCGTAAATGTTATTATTCATTGATACAAGTAAGCCCCTGAAAACCTTCTAGAGGGTCAATTATGAGCCAGTTCTGTAATTCTGTCATTCATTAGTTCATTCTGTAATCAGTATAAAAAAACCAAAAAATTAAGTAAACACTAAATGATAGTTATACAGGACTTCATTGTTGTAAGGATGGATAACATAGAAAGCAACACATGTTAAAGAAAGGGTATTATTCACCCAGTGAAAATTAAAGATATCCCTCCAAAAGGAGGTTCAGATTAAGACCATAATAAAACATTGTTTTTTTAATTTTAATATTTTTTTATTTCACAATAGTTTATTTACACAATTTGAATACATCATTTTTAAGAACAAATTCTTCCAATTTCCCTCACCCTCCTACCCATCAAATTGTACAGTTCCATGATTGTTCCTCCTTTCCCCCACATGCTGAGGGAAGTGGAGGGTCTGAGAAGAAAAGAAGATCCTCAACAAGATGGATTGATATAACTCCATGATTCACCATCCCCCTGATTAGTGCTCTCCAGTCCCTCCCAAGTTAGATAATAATTTACAAAATCATTGTTCCAGCATGCTTCATACTATTCCATTGTGTGAATGTACAATAATTTCTCAAACTGTTTGTGGTTGGACATTTGGGCTGTTTCCTTGTTCTGGCAATGATGAATAATGCTGCTATGAACATTGGTGTAAAAATCTCCATTTGTGCCTAATTTTTACAGCCTTTGTAATTCTTAAAATGTTATCAATGCTGCATAGTATTCCATTGTTGAATGTACCCCAGTTTCTCTAGCCATTCGATTGTGAGATGGGCAAGATCCAATGGTGATTTATTTTATAAAATATAGTGTATGAGAATGATTTTTTGAAACACAATGTGAATGATGAAAATTGTGAAACACAATATATATAAACTTTAAAAGCAAACAAATTTAAAATATAACCTAAAATAGAATGTGTACGAATGATTTGCATGAAAAACAATGTAAATGAAAGATTGTAAAAAACACAATGTATATGAATAAAACATAATATAAATGAATTATATGAAAATTAATAAAATATTTTAAAAATATTATGGGAAAATATCTAAAATCTTTGGCAGATTTACTTATGTCTTTGTTCTACATGATATTTTTTCCTGTTCTGGTTGGGAGAACTTTTTGTTTTCTTTGTGAGTATGTTGTTGCTGTTATGTGCCATCAAGTCACTTGCCACTCATAGCAACCCTGTGTACTATAACCCTAAATGCTGTTCTATCCTGTTCCAACCTAGCCATCTCAAACACACTCATTCCCATCACTTCAGTCACAGAATCGATCCATCTCAGTGAAGGTCCTCCTCTCCTGCACTGTCCCTTCACTCTGGCAAACATGATGACCCTCTCCAAGGACCAGTCCCTCCTTGCAACATGCCCAAAGTATGCCAGACAAAACTTCAGAATCCTTCACTCCATCACTCTTCTGCAGCACCACAGCTCAAAGGCATCAGTTCTCTTTCTATCATGCCTATTCACTGTCCAACTCTCTGATGCATAGTTAGTAATTGCGAAGACTATAGCCCAAGTCAGGCACACCTTAGTCTCCAGCCTAACGTCTTTGCTCTTCAGTACTCTTGAGAGGTCCCTCACAATTGACTTTGCCAATGCAATTCGTCTCTTGATTTCCTGACTGTTGTTGACTGCAGAACCAAGGAAGCTAAAACAAACTGTTAACTATCTCAATCTCTCTTCGCCATCCATACCAACGCTGCCAATTGTCCCAGTGGTGATAATCTTTATTTTCTTGATGTTGAGCTTCAATCCATAATAAAGGCTGCAGTCCCTGACCTTTTGCAGCAAGTGCTTCAGGTCCTCCTCGGTTTCAGCAAGCAGGGTTGTGTCATTTGCATAACCAGGTTGTTTATGACTCTTCCACCAATCCTGATGCCACATTCCTCCTTGTACAGCCCAGCGTCTCAGATGATCTGTTCTACATAACAGATTAAAAAGGTATGGAGATACAATACATTCCTGACAGACCCCCTTCTTGATTTTGAACCTTGTGGTGTCTCCTTGTTCTGTTCTGACGACTGCTTCTTGATCCAAGTATAGGTTTCACATTAGCACAGTCAAATGTTCTGGGATTCCCATTCTTCTCAGAGTCAGCCACAGCTTGTTGTGATCCACACAGTCAAAAAGCCTTTTCATTGTCATTGAAGCACAGATAGGCATTCTTCTGGTATTCTTTGCTTTCTGCCAAGATCCATCTAACATTAGCTATATAACCCTAGTACCACAACCTCTTCTAAATCCAGCCTGCATGTCTGGCAGTTCTCTATTGACATATTGCTCCAAACATTTTTGGATAATTTTCAGGAGAATCTTTCTTGTATGTGATATTAATGATATTGTTCCATAATTTCCACACTCTGTTGGGTCACCTTTCTTTGGAATGGGAACAAATATCGATCTTTTCCAGTCAGTCGGCCAACATATTGATCACATCCAAGGCAGTGTCTGTTTGTTGAAGTATGTCATTTGGTATTCCCTCAATTCCTGGAACTTTTTTTTTTTTTTTGCCAATTCCTTCAGAGCAATTTGAACTTCCTCCTTCATCCCTATAGGCTCTTGCTCATGTGTTATTTCATGAAATAACATTTCTTTGTCAACCAGTTCCTTCTGATACAGTGACTCTGTGTATTCCTTCCATCTTCCCTTGATACTCCTGGATCATTTAACATTCTACCCAAAGTATCCTTAAGTGTTGCCACCGGTGGCTTGAATTTGTTTTTAAGTTCATTCAGCTTAAGAAACACTGAGCGAGTTCGGCTCTTTTGATTTTCTGACTCCAGCTCTCTGCACATTTCATTATAGAATCTTGCTTTGTCATCCTGGGCTGCCTTTTAAAATTTTCTGTTCAGCTCTTTTTTTTTTCTTGGTTCTTCCTTTAGCTTTGCTTTCTTGGCGCTCCAATGCAATACTCAGGTGTTGGAGTATAAGTAGTTAAAAAAACCAAAACAATTGAAACAGTACATTGCCAGAGAACTACCAGAAATGCAGGCTGGGTTTAGAAGATGTCGTGGCAGTAGAGAAATTACTGTGAATGTCAGATGCATCTCAGCAAAGAGTAACTGAGCAATGTGTATCTGTATTTCATTGACTATAAAAAGACATTTGACTGTGTGGATCACAACAAACTGTGGTTAACCTTGAGGGAAATGGGAATCCCAGAACACTTGATTGTGCTTATTCAAAATTGTTTCCTTGACTATGCAAAAGCATTTGACTGTATGTACCACAGCAAACAGTGATTACCTCTGAAAAGAAAAGGAATCCCAGGAAACTTGGTCGTGCTTATACTTGGACCAGGAGGCAGTCATCAGAACAAAGGAAATAATGCAGGGTTCAAAATTGGGAAGGGTGTATACCAGGAGTGGCTCCTGTCTACATACCTCTTCAATCTGTATACAAAATGGATTATCTGGGAGGCTGGGCTCTATAAGGAAAAATGAGGTGTCAGGATTGGAGGAAGACTTATTAACAATCTACATTATGTATATGACACAACCATTCTTGCTGAAACTGAAAAGGACCTGGGGCTCTTGCTGCAGAATGTCAAGAACTGCAGCCTTTAATATGGATTGAAGCTCAATAGCAAGAAGACAAAAATTCTCACCACTAGGCCCATTGACAGCATCATGACAGATGGTGAAGAGATTGAGACTGTTAACAGCTTTATTTTGCTTGGCTCCACATTCTTGGTATAAGCAGCCATGAAATTAAAAGACAAATTGAATTGGGAGAGTCTGCTGTCAGAGACCTCTCCAAAGTATTGAAAAGCAATCATGTCAGTCTGGAGACTAAGGTGCTCTTAATACATGCCACGGTCTTTGCAATTGTTTGCTATGCATCAGAAAGCTGGACAATGACTGAGGATGACAGGAGAATTTATGTCTTTGAACTGTGGTGCTGGAGAAGAGTATTGAATATACCATGAACTGCAAAGAGAACAAAAAGGTTCATTCTAGAGAGTTGAGACAAGGCTGCTTCTTGGAGGCAAGAATTCCGAAGCTTCCACTGACATACTTTAGACATTTTGCAAGGAGGTACCAGTCCTTGGAGAGGGACATCATGCTTGAGAGGGTGGAGGGACAGCACAAGAGAGAAGACCCTCTATGATATGGATTAATTCAGTGACTGGGCTAATTGGGGTGGCTGTGTCAGAGACAATAAGATTGCCACAAGATAGAGCAGGTTTTAGGGCTATTGTACATAGGGTTGTTATGAGTCGCAGAAGACTCAATGACACATAAAAGTAACAATATACATGGATCAGGAGACAGTTCTTAGAACAGAGCAGGGAAACACTGCATATTTCAAAATCAGGAAAAGAGTGTGTCAGGAATGCATCCTGTCTCTATACCCTTTCAGCCTGTGTGCAGCACAGATTATTTGGGAAATAGGGCTTTATGAAGAAGGTAGCATCAGAATTGGAGGAGGATTCATCAACAACCTGTGTTATGCAAATGATATAGCCTTGCTTGTTGACACTGAGGAGGACCTGAAGTGCTTGCTGCAGAAGGTCAAGGACCGTAGTCTTCAAAATAGAATGAAGCTCAACATCAAGAAAACGAAGATTTTCGACCCTGTGCCAAATGGAGCACCATGATAGAAAAGAGTCTGAAGTTGTTAACAGTTACAATTAATGTTATTGGTACCAGCAGTCAGGAAATTAAAAGATGAATTACATTGGAAAAATCTGCTGTCAAGGACCTCTCCAGAGTACTAAAAAGCACTGACGTCAGTCTAGAGGCTGTTGCTGTTGATAGTTGTTGAGTAGATCACAACTCATAGAGAGCCTATGAACAAAAGCCTTTCTATAACTATTGTTTCTCTAAGTTCATAGAATTTGCATAGGAATGTGGTTTAGGAAGTGCATGCCACTCCTGCTTCCAAATCTGTCTTAAACTGAGAGCTCTACCAAATACTGTCCACCATGGGCTACTGCTATGGTATTTGACACCCAAACGGCATAAGGCTCAACATCACAGCAAACTCATATTACCTTAGTATGGCAAATTGACAGAAGAGTGCTGTATGACTTAGAAGTAGGTTCCTCCAAAATACAACAACACGGGTCCTGCGGGCTGCAGGCTGGAGAGCCCAACCAAATTTCAAAACCAAGAGCTCTCTATCAGGTCATTCATTCCACAATAATTCCAAATCAAACATTTCCATTGGCACTCACCAAAACAAAAGCGCCCATTCTTAGAGCATTCAGCTGCTTCCCTGTCTTCAACTGAATTTCAAAACCAAGAGCACTCCTAATCCAGGCCCTGGTCTCCACAATTACCTGCTATGCATCAAAGAGCTGGACTAAGGATGATAGAAGTACTGATGCCTTCAAGTTGTGTAGATGGAGAAGAGTCTTGAACATATCTTGGACCACAAAGAAAACAAACAGGTCTGTCTTGGAAAGGGTAAAACCAAGTTTCTCCTTGGAGGCTACGATTTTTAAACCCTGTCTCACATACTTTGAACACATTATCAGGAGAGACCGGTCCTTGGAGAAGGACATCGCACTTGGAAGGGTGGGGGGACAGCGCAGGAGAGAAAGAGCCTGGATAAAATGGATTGGTACAGTAACTGGGGCAGTGGCATTTGGTGTGTTAGAATTAATGAGACTGATTTTGGGCAGGGCAGGCTTCAGAGCTGCTGTACATCGGGTCGCTATGGGTCACAGGCAACTTGACGGCACATAACAGCAACATTTATTCTTTAAAATTCATGAGTAAGTGTTTCAATAATGCATTTTCTGTAAACAGAGTTGTGGTATCTGCATATCATAGGTTATGAATATAATTTTCTTCTTTATGTAGTCCAGCTTCTTTGTTTATGCATTCAGCATATAGATTCAATAAATATGGAGAAATTATATAACTACCTTTCCTATTTTATATCAATGGCTTCTAATTTTTGGTAATGTGGTCAATTGCACATTACTGTGATGCTGGAAGTTATGATATGGCTATTTTCAATACTAGCAGGATTACTAACAGCCAATAAATTTCATTAGAATCGCAGAATAGTTATACTAAATAGTAGGACTGGTCATCCACTTCTGAAATAATGGACAGTGATAGATTGAATTGGGTCTCCCTAAAATATATGCCTCCGGGTTGTTCTGAAAAAGAGAATTGAAGGAACCATGAATCACCAAGAGAACAATTAGATCTGTCTTAGAGAAGGTGAAACCAGGTTGCTTATTGGAGGTAAAGAATTTTGAAGGTCTGTCTCACTTACTTTGGACATGTTGCCAAGAGGAACCAATCCTTGGAGAATGGCATCATACTTGGAAGAATAGAGGGTCAACGCAGGAAAGGAAGATCCTGGATGAGATGGATTGACTCAGTGATTGTGGCATGTGGTCAGGTGTGTTAGAGATGGTGAGATTGGCTCAGGAAAGAGCAAGTTTCAGCACCCTTGTCCATAAGTTATCATGAGTTATAGTTAGCTTGATGGCACACAAAAACAACAACAACAAAATATATGCACTTAAAGCTGTGTAAAGAGCAAAGATGTCTATTTAAAGATTAAGATGCTTCCGATGGAAAATATGTTTTCAATTGTTCCACATTCATATGAAATTTGGTAAATGAATGAGAAACAAAGAAAAGAATTAAGTTGTTTAAATTGTGTTATTGGAGAAGAGCATTAATATATTTTGAACATATCATGGACCACCAAGAGGAAAAACAGATCTATTTATCTTGGAGAGAATAAATCATGTTTCTCCTTGGAGGCCATGATTTTGACACTGTCTCACATACTTTGGACACGTGGCCCGGAGGTATTAGTCCTTGGAGAAAAACATCATCCTCGGATGAGTAGAGGAACAGAGCAAGAGAGGAAGACCCTAGATGAGATTTATTGATACAGTAACTGGGGTAAGAGGGGAAGGTGTGTTGGATTCAGTGAGACTGCTTAGGATAGAGCAGGCTTTAGAGCTCTTGTACACAAAATTTCTATGAGGTGCAGATGACTTGAGAGCACATAACAAAAATGACAATGGTCTTCTAAATAAACAAACAAATCTGTCTTGGAAGAAATGCTGCCATAGTGCTTATTACAGACAAAGATTGTGGGCTTTCATCTCACATAATCAGGAGAAGCCAGTCTTTGGAAAAGGATACCATACCTGGAAAAGTAGGAGGTCAGAAAACAATAGAAAGAACTTTAATAACATGGATTGACACAGTCATAATGATTGTAAGAATGGATTTAAGCAGAGTAGAGATTGTGATGATCGCTAATGCAAGGTTTTGACCTGTTTGTTGTGCATGGGCTCACAATGAGTGGAAGCCAACTTGACAGCACCTAACAACATGAA
Source organism: Elephantulus edwardii (assembly GCF_000299155.1). Lineage (NCBI taxonomy): Eukaryota > Metazoa > Chordata > Mammalia > Macroscelidea > Macroscelididae > Elephantulus > Elephantulus edwardii. Next base: position 5,783,379 of record NW_006399930.1, read on the forward strand.
ATATTCTTCCTGATCTGAGAAACCAAATAGTTTTTTAAGAGATTAAAGATGGAAAGCAACAATCCTTCATTCCATTTTAGTCTTTATCAGATTTAATGGAAGTTTATCTAGAATCTTATCTGTACTATCTTTTATCTCACTAGGCATTAAATGGGATAAATGAGAATTGAAGACCATAAAGGATCTAGTACCACCAAGAAAAAATTGTCAGAGGTAGAGTATGTAATTTTAGATCCAGACACCGACAATGAGAAATTCTTAAACTGGAATGTTAAAAGAAGAATATCAATTGATATTTTTATTTTGATATAATTAATTGATATATCAAATAGATGCTAATGTAGAAATTTAGAATATAGTTATCTGGAGAACCATCTGGAAGAAATTCTTAGTTTTACTCATTTTAAATAAAAGTGATACATTACAATGTAGAAATTCACAATTCGTAAGTGTATAAATATAATTAAAGTTCACATAAGTGCAATCTTGCTGAAAATAATTTAAAAATGTCATCATTAGTACATTGATAAGAAATTGCCAGAGGATCAAGCTAGATTCAGAAAAGAATGTGACAGAAGGGATAGCAATGCTGTTGAGCATAACTACCTGAGCGGTAGATCTTGACTGAAAGCACAGAATACTGGAAAGAAGTTATTATTGTTGTGCACTGCTGCGTTGGAACCAACCCAGCAGGTTTTCAGAGGCAACTAATTGCGCAGGAAGAGATTGCCCATCCTTCTCCCTCAGAGCAGCTGGTGGCCTTGAACAGCATGCCTTTGGGATTGCAGTGCAACTTCTTGCCACTAGGCCACCAGAGCTCAGGTTATATCTAGTGTGGAAGGGCTTTCAGTTATGTGAATCAAATTATTATAGATAACTTTCTGAACAAGTGAATTAAATAGCACTTAATTTCTTAAAAAGATTTTCCCAGTTTTCTCCAATTAGGAATTTAGAAAAATATACTATATAGAGACAAATATGTGATTACTTCTTAAATAAGCATATAGACAAATGAGAAAAATAATTTCATCTAATCACCAATACATATATTTTATAACTTGCTGTGTGTCCCTGACCAAGCTAGTTTATTTATCTTTTATTAAAAGTAATTGACCTTGACACTTTCTTAAGATAAAAAATATCCTTAGGGTATAAGAAATTCTTCTTTATAAAAAGTATTGTGTTTTTACAGTGTTTTAAAATAATTGATGATAAATATTTAATTTAGTTAGGGAAAAATAGGTTATAGGGTTTTTTAAATCTTATAATCAGTCTTAAATGATATACATAAATTACATGCTGTATTGCTATGAATAAATGTAATATAATTTAACATAAAATGCCATTAAAATGGTGGTAATATACTCATGCATATATATATAGATAAAAGATTCAATTGTTTTATTTTTGCCTGAACAATTTCCTTTCAAAAATTTAATTAAGAATTAGTCGCTATTAGGCTGAGGTTAGAAATGTCCAACTTTTGCAAGCTGCTGTACAATTTAATCACCTCTAACATCAATTATTTCTCTTCCCTTCAGTCCTCTTGCTCTCATCTACATATTTAGATTCCATAATTTACCACAACATCTCATAGAAACTAAAATATTATCAGGGGAATAACTCGTGAAGTTGTGGAGGCTAGCAAGTCCTAAATTCCTGGCCTATGTATGTTTACCAATCACACACTGTGGTAACTTGCAAGGTGGCCAATACTCATGGTTGCAGAACCTTGTGAATGATAACTTGGGGGGACTATAAGCCTTCGTTGTTGGTGTAATTTAATCAAGTTAGCTTCAGCGTCAACAACAAATACATCCAGTCTTCCAAGATAGTTTCTCTGTATAAGACCTCATGGCTATAAACCACACCCTCTAAAGAACTAGATATGGTGACTTGGATTCTACCTTAATAAGGCGGGGTTAAAAGACACATACCACTCTAATTTTACTGATCAACACAATAAACAACTCCCTCTACAATGAGGACATAGGCTAAAACAAAGAAGTTCAACTTTATATACATCCCAAATAGAAGACTATGATTAAAAAGGCTAAATTATTTCATTCACTATACCACAAGCAGCCATCTGGCTTTTCCGACCATTGATTATATCATACATAAAAGCTTAAATTCATTCTCTCACAAATTTTACCAACACAAAACATTCATTAGTGTTGTTAAAAATCTGAGATAGCTTAGTTGGGGACAAGAGTGAGGTTACTATCCATGTATATTGGCTAAAAGTGTTCAATTGATCTGTCCAATTTTCTCCAAAAATTTCTCCTCTGTTTACCTTTCTAACCTCTAAGAAAATTAAACTGAAAGAAGATTACTGCCTGGCTCTGATTGTCCCCTGAGGTAGAAGCATAATATTAGGCTTCTGTTAATACACAATCTATTTATTATTTACTTTTTTAGGCTGTTATTTTTCCTTCCTTCCATTTGTTATTCATTTTTACTCAGACTTTTCCACCTTGAGAAGGGACATCAGCTACTGTACCAGTTCAGATTTCAGCTAGTAAGGCAGGTCTAGTAAGTGCTCTCTGCATAGTCTATTTCCATTCTTAGTTGGTAAGGTTACATAGGTACAACACTAATGGACTATCTAGCCCACTGCTGTTGTGACTTCTGTTATTATGTGCCCTTGAGTCAAGTACAACTCATAGTGACCCTATGAACAACAGATCTGAACTCTGTCCTTTCTTGTGCCATTCTCACACTTCCTCATGTATTAAAGCTCATCGTGGCAGTAACCATGTCAATCCGCTTGAGGGTCATCCTCTTCACCGACCTTCTGCCTTTCTGAGAATGATGTTTTTCTTTAAGTAATATCCTCTTCCAGCAACATGTCTGAAGTTAATGAGGTGAAGCTTTATTAACTTTGCCTCCAAAGAGCACTTTAGCTGCATTTTCTCCAGGACATTTGTTTGTTCTTTTAGTTGTCCATGGGAAGTTCAGTACTCTTCTCCAACATCACAACTCAAACATCTCATTTCCACCCTGTCATTCTTATTAATTGTGCAGCTCTCAGATACATAGTAAGTGATCAGAGAGAATGTCATAACTCAGATGCACCATAGTCCTCAAACTGACATCATAATTGTTCTTACTATTTTGTGCTGTCAAATCAGGACTGACTCATTGTTGACTCTGGTGAGTTTTTAGATACCATACATTGCATAGGAGAAGACTATCCATCTTTTTCCATGGAGCTCCTGATGGATTTGAACTACATTCCTTTGGGCTGGCAGCACAACTCATTATTATTGTGCCACCAGAGCTCTTCCTTTGGACTACTAAGCAATACAAATTTTCACTGTTAATACTATCTTTTCAAGCTGGGGTGAATATATATTTTCTATCCCATCAGTACCTTTGGAAGTGTCGCATCCAAATTTAAGGGTATTGTTAAAATCTCTTGGTTAAAAATCATTTCTGTTTTTGACTCTGATACCTGCATCTCTACTCCTGGTTTGCAGAATCTAGCAAGAAAAAAGCAATTTCAGATGATATGAGAGAAAAAAATGATATAGTGAGATTAGCCTCATTCACTACCTCCTCTTCTTAATATTTCCTCAAAGACAGTGGGAATCTGTCCAGTGGTGACCCTTAATGTTCCCTCATATCAAATTAAAGCACATGAAGATATGACAGTCTGCTTTCTATGCCTTTATTTTCTCCTCCTATAGAAAACAAATATTTCAACTTTCCACTCTAATTGTTTATCATACCATTTCTCTGAAGGTGGTCTGCAACATGGTCTGACCATTTAATATGATCTTTCTTGATTCGTTATTGCATTTGGTGAGCTGTAAAGTATGAGTTTTTTTCCTGAGAAAATCTGATATAGAGGCGCAAATTGATATTCTATTTATTACTATTATTCCAATCCTTTAGTGGTATCTTTGGGATTATAACTTTTATAGGATATTGCAGCCTAGTCCACAGTAAGGACTCATTCATGTGAGGAACTGTTTGCAGCTATCTGGTACACTTGTGTTATTCATTCAATATAATTGAATTGCCAATTATATTTAGTATCTTCCTTCATGAGAGTCTGCCCCATAGCCATTTGCAACCTCTTCTTATTTGCAGGTGTAATAGCCTTTCCTAGCATTTTGTATGGTGGGAAGGTGCAAAGGTGCAAATAGAATATATATATATATTTTGTCCTTTGCTGAAGCACCTCTATGTCTACTGATTTCACCTACCAAATGGACGAACTCAAGAGAGTGTACCATGCCCAACTCTAATGTGCTCTCTAAGTTAATAAGTTGCTTTCCATAGGCCCCACACAAGCATTGCTTTGATAGTCCAAATTTCTGTTACTGATTTACTTTACCATATAGCCAAGCCATTAATTAGCCACTACCCGTTCATCACCTATCTGTGATTCATTGATTATGCAAAGGCGTTTGACTATGTGAACCATAACAAACTGTGGCTGACTCTGAGAAGAATGGGAATACCAGAACACTTGATTGTGCTAATGCAAAACTTATACTTGAACCAAGAGACAGTCGTTAGAACAGAGCAAGGAAACACTGCATGGTTCAAAATTGAAAAGGGCGTATGCCAGGGATGTGTCCTGTCTCCATACCTTTTAAACCTGTATGCAGAACAAATCATCCGGGAGGCTGGGCTCTATGAGGAGAAATGCAGCATCAGGATTGGTGGAATATCTATCAACAATCTGTATTATGCAGATGACAAAACCCTGCTTGCTGAAACTGAGGAGGACCTGAAGCTCTTGCTGCTGAGGGTAAAGGACTGAAGCCTTCAATATGGATTGAGACTCAATATCAAGAAGACAAAGATTCTCACCACTGGGCCTATTGGCAGCATCAGGATTGATGGTGAAGAGAATGAGATTGTTCACAGCTTTAGTCTGCTTTGCTCCACAGTCAACATTCTTGGCACCAGCAGCCAGGAAATTAAAAGATGTATTGCGATGGGAAAGTCTGCTGTTAGGGACCTCTCTAAAGTACTGAAGAACAACGTTGTGTCTCTGGAGACTAAGGTGCGTCTGGTACAGGCCAGGGTCTTTGCAATCATTTGTTACATGTCAGAGAGCTGGACAATGACCAGGGAGGGTAGAAAGAGAATTGATGCTTTTGAGCTTTGGTGTTGGAGAAGAGTGTTGAGGGTACCATGGACTGCTAAGAAAACAAACAAATTCACCCTGGAATGGGTTAAACCGGGCTCCTGCTTGGAGGCAAGGATTCTGAGGCTTTGTCTGTTGTGAAGAGAGACTGGTCCTTGGAGAAGGAATTCATGCTTGGGAGGGTGGAGGTCAGGTGCAGGACTGGGGCAATCAGGATGAGTGTGTCGGAGACAATGAGATTGGCACAGGACAGAGCAGAGTTTAGAGCTGTTGTACATAGGGTCATTATGAGTCGCAAGTGACTCGACGGCACATAATAAGAACAACACAACCCATTCATCAGTAGAAATTAAAATATATGTACTCTCATAATGCAATTCAGTCCATTGAGCTGACATCCCAAACATCTTACAATGAAGTAAATGATGTAATTCCCTCGAGTTTACTTCTTTGTCTTCTTGGGCCTTGTTACTCTAAGATCTTGTGCTAAGTTCCACTACAAAAGACCCAGTTGAGGCATTGTGTGAGCCATAGTACCACCATCCAAGGTTCCATCCTGCTGGACCACTATAGGTCTCACCTGGGCCAGAAGAAAGCTGTCCTGCACTATGGTATTTGTACATTGATGTTATTGAGGGTTTTCTGTTAGCGGTATAACATCTATATTTCAGTTCACAGTTTTGTTTATTTTTAGTTTTGTGGTTGTTTCCCCCCCCCCAGTTCATTGTTTTGAGTAAATGATTTGTATGTTACCAATTACTATACATTTTGGATGTGTGCGTCTGCTTGCTTTTTTATTTTTTGCACTTATCAGGACAGCACTTGTCTGTAATTTTGCTGTACTAGAGGAACTTTTGCTTTTCTGTTATGCTTGAAGGTATGCCACTAGTATTTCAAACGTCAGTGGGTCATCCGTGGTGAACAGGTTTCAGCAAATATCTTGGATTAAATCAAAGGAGCAGGTTCGGGAATTTACCTCTGAAATAATTGATTTCTAAAAATGTTATGATCAATAGCAGAATGTAGTAATAGAAGGAAATTCCATATAGGAAGTCATTAAAAATGAGGAGCAACAGCTATAAATGTCTTTTTTTATAATTAGACCGTGGAATATACTAAATATGAATGTAGGAAAACTGGACGTTATCACAAATGAAGATCAAGATTGGAGGCATTAGTGAATTGAGGTGTGCTATCATGGGCCACTTTTATTTGGGCAATTATATACCCTTTATGAGAATGAAAATCTGAGGAAGACTGATGCTGCATTCATAGTGAAAAAGACAACTTTAAGATCTATACTGAAGTATAATGTTGAGAGTGATAGGATACTATTCATGCATGTAAAAGTATCACTTAATGTTAAAATATATTAACCAAAAACTAAAGCCAAAGAGTAGGATATGAAAAAATTTCTACCAACTTTTGCATTTGACAGTCTGGATCAAATAAACTACAGCTAATATTGAGAAGAATAGGAATCCAAAGCACTTAATTGTGGTCATACGAAATCTAAACCTAGACCAAGAAGATCTTATCTGAACAGAGCAAAGGGACAGTGTGGCTTAAAATCATGAAGGTTGTATATCAGGGAGATGTTTTTCTCCATAACTATTCAGTTTGTATGCTGAACAAATAATTTGGGTATCTGGATTATGTGAAGAGGAATGTGGCATCAGAAAGGAGGATGTCTCAACAACAACTTGTTATGCAGATAGCATAACATTACTTGCTGAAAGAGAGAAGACTTGAAACTTGCTGCAGAGCATCAAGAACGATAGCCTTCAATCTGGATTATGTCTCAACATCAAGAAAACAAAACTCTTCACTAATGGCAAATTGGTAGCATCATGATAGATAAAGAATTGACATTATGAGTTACTCCATCTTGCTTGAATCAACAATTAGCTTCTTTGATACAAGCAGTCAGGAGACATATTATGTCTGGCAAGTTCACTATCAGGGACCTTCCAAAATACCAAAGAGTAATGATATCAGTTTAAAGACTAAGGTGCACCTGACCCAGGCTCTGATCTTTTTAATCACTTGTCATACATCTGAAAGCTGGACA
>NW_006399930.1:5791143-5794195 GCF_000299155.1 Elephantulus edwardii
AATAAAATTTATTATTGCTGTAGAAAGAATCATTGGAGAAACTCTGTTTTGAGAAGCCAAAATCAGGCCAGGTTCTGACTATGGAACAGACTATCAAAAAGTCATATGTAAATTCAAATTGAAGATGGAGACAATGAAAACAAATACAAAAGAACCAAAATCCAAACTTCCATCACTTCCAGTCTCTATCAGTCATGGGGGCCATCACTTTTTTCAAATTATACCTAGCTTGTTCTTCAGTGTTTAATATTAGTATAGTATCATAAGTTAAGTGAATCATTACACAAGTCCAAGTATTTTCTAAATAAACTATGAATGTATAACAATGAGTTCATTAAAATTGTGATCAAACAATGATGGTAAACTCAAAACTACTAGGAAAATGGCTCAACCATGGAGACTGATAATCCCTCATCAATGGACCAGGACTGTTTTCTAGAGAGCTGTGAGAGAGACACAGCACATTGGAATGACTAGTCCAATCCTATACATGTAATTGCAAAGGCTGGTAAATGATAAGTTGACTGGATACAGGTTATGGATCTCAGAGCAGTTGTATCAAGTGAGATTTAGTGTTCACAACTAAAATATCAAACTTTTCAATAACATCCTGGTATATATAACCTAGACAAAAATTAAAAAATCTAGAAGAATGTGGTATCAAAATTGGAAGAAGACTCGCAATAACCTGCTTTATGTAGATGACACCAGGGTTGGCATAAAATAAAGAGGACTTGAAGCATTACTGATGAAAATAAAAGACTATAGATTTCAATAAAGACTACATCTCAACGTCGAGAAAACAAAAATTCAAGGTCCTTTTTTTTTAAATTTTAAATTTTGTATTGGTTTACATGCACAATTTATGTACATTGTGTTTCACACTTTCCTTCATTCACATGGTGTTTCATAAAATAATTCCCATGCATTGTGAATTATAAAATTAATCAAGATTCTCTTTTATAGACATAGCTCATAAAATTTCATCTTATATACAGTGGGCATATTATCAGCTTGGTCCCATCCTTGGATAAAGACATTGTTCTGGGAAAGGCAGAAGGTCAGCAAAAGAGAAAACTCTCAGCTAGATGGTTTTACACAGTGACTGTAACAATAGATTGGAACATATCTGAAATCATGAGTATGAAGCAAGATATGTTGGAGATACATTTTGTTGTTTATGTTGTTTGTCATCAAGTCAAACGTGACTCATAGCAACCCTATCAGCAAAAGGTCTGAAGCCTTTCTATTAACTTTCAGTATTTATCAATGTTCATAGAGTTTACAGAGGCATGGTGTTTAGGAAGTGGATGCCACTCCTGTTTCCAATTGTTCTTTATAAAGGGACTATATGATAGAATTAATTCAATGATGCTTAGTTACAACAACATACAGAATTTCAGGACTGTAAACTACACCTTAAAAGATCTAAGGGTAAAATCTTGGATCTTATTTTCTCTTATAGAAGAGACATCCTTGTCTAATTAATGTCCCCTTATTAACACAGCAAACAACTTGTTCTATCATAAAGTCCTAAGCACAAAGTGGATAAAACTTAAACTACCTCTCAAAAAGAAAGGAAATGGTTGAAAGATCCCTATTATGTAATTCACTGTATCACATATTTTTAGTGCTACATTTAGAGAAAAATTTATTTCTTTCAGAAAGATACTGCACGGAAATAGAGACTCAAATTTTGCCAACACAGATTTATAAGTTCCTTTATCAACTCTCTTATATAAATTAACTTGATCAAATAATATTTTCACATAAACACACCTATACACTGTGTCAATGACTATGAAGGTGACAGAGCAACTGCTTTAAAGATTCATCATAAGGAGATATTTTTGGATTTTACATATTGTTGTCATGTCCAATATGACATGACATATATAAAATAATTTCTGAATTTACTCTTCCTGTAAATGATCTTGAGAGACTTAAAATGACATCATTGTTTCCTTTGCAACTATTAGGTAAAAAGTATGATAAAAATTAATAATTAAACCAAGATATACTATCTTATCTTATATTAAACTTTTTAATTATATTAGGCATCCTGTCAAAATGTATAAAAATTAAAGATCCAAATGAATCAAATATTCACTTATATCCATATTCTATGAGTAATAGCAGTTGTAGAGAAATCAATGAGCCTATTCTACACAGGAAATGATTGATCAAAGGAAGGGGGTTCAAAGGTAGAGATTTCTCTACTGGGAAAGGAGGAATCAGTCTTAATGTTGCCGGAGAAGTTATTATTTAATTAAAGAAGAGAATAAATTAATATTGTATATTCTGTTGACTTCAAATATCTAATTGGGTTTAGTTCCTACTCAATTTGCCATTTGTATAGGTACCTAATAGTCAATATTGAGTCATTTTTTTCTAAGTTTTTATAACATTTTCACATAACAAGATGAATAATGCTGATGTTCTTCAATTTAAAATTCAAATATGCTAACAGGACAATCTAAAGAGTCCATAAAATGTAACCTTACAATTACATAATTTGAGTGAACAGTAGCACCTTAGAAAAAATTAACTGACATTGTGCCATATTGAAAAGTAATCAAATAGTGACAAATAAAACTAAGTCAAAATAAAAGGAAATTCATAAGGAGTGTAGCAGCAGTCAAGAAATTTAAAAAATTGATTAAAAAAATTAAAAATAGGAAAATCTACTAATCAAGGACCTCTCTCAAAAATGTTATCTAACACTGTCAGATAAAGGTATCTGTTTGAAGATTAAGATATGCCTGATTCAAGCCATAGCATTTTCAATTGCTTTGTATTAATCTAAAAGTTGGACAATAAACAGGGATAGCAATATATACCTAGATCAAGAAGATTTGGGCTAAACTGAATAGTGAAAAATCAGAAAAAGTATATTCCAGAATTGTATCATTTACCTATACCTACTCAAATCGTGTGCTAAACAAATCACCAGTGGGATCAGACTCTATGAAGAAGAATGTTGCACCAGTGGGACCAGACTCTATGAAAAAACGTTGCATTAAGATCAAAGGAAGACTCATCAATAGCCTAT
>NW_006399930.1:5806640-5808886 GCF_000299155.1 Elephantulus edwardii
CATGGTAGCAGCAGTCAAGAAATCAAAAGACATATTGCATGAGAAAAATTTTCTGTCTTGATCCTTTTCACAGCATACAAGTGTTAAGACTAAGGTACATCTGATGCAAGTCAGTTTTTCTTATTATTTCCTATGCATCTAAAAGTTGGACAATGTAGAAAGATGTCTGAAGAAGAATAGTTGTTTTTATACTGAAATATTAGTAGAGTATTGGGTGTATGATGGATTTCCAAAAGAACATACAAAATTGTCTTATAAGATTATATATATATATGTATATATACACATATATATCCACACACATATCTATCTATCTATCTATCTATCTATCTATCTATCATCTATCTATATCTTCAGAATATTCCTTAGAGTTTGTTGTTGTTGTTATGTGCTGTCAAGTCCCCCGAAAATCATGGTAACCCTATGTACAAAAGCCTACATGTAAAACCTGTGCCAATCTCATTGTCTCCAACACACCTACCCCCACTACCCCACCTTATCAATCCACCTTATAGACGGTATTCCTCTCCTGCGCTGTCCTTCCACCCTCCCAAGCATAACATCCTTCTCCAAGGTTTGGTCCCTCCTTGCAACATGTCCAAAATATGTTAGATAAAACTGCAGAATCCTTGCCTCCAAGGAGCAGTCTGGTTTAACTCTCTTCAGGATGAATCAGTTGATTTTATTAGCAGTCCATGGTATATTCAGTACTCTTCTCCAGCACCACAGCTCAAAGAGGTCAGGATAGTAAAACTTCTTCACACGTATTTTTAAGCATGTCATCAGATGGGGGCTAGTCTTTTAAAAAGCCATCACCCTGAGAAAGGAATAGAGTCAATGAAAGAGAGGAAGATCCTCAAGAAGATGCATAGAAAAAGTGACTCACAATTGCCTTAAGCTTGTTGGAGATTATCATGATGGTACATGCTCAGGCAAAGTTATGATGTGTTGTTTTTAGTGTTAGCATGACTTCTAACCAACTACATAGAACATACAGTCAATAATAACAGCAACAATATTTTAGTAGTTTCAGGAATCACCTTCAAAATACTTCTGGGTTAACTGAAACCATCAAATTTTCAGATAGTAGTTAAGCATCAATGGAGATAGATGGGGCATTTCATCACATGATTTAAAGCCTCTGAAAACACCCTGGAGGACTCAGCTAGGATTTAGTTCTGAATTTTTCGCAATGAATTAGTTTTAAACTAAGCATGTTAAGTAGTTTCAACACCAAGAAACTTCTGATGGACCTTACAGTCCACCACTACATTCAAATGGAGTCAATTTTTTTTCATTTGATTTTGTTTTATTTTGAGAGATTGTTTAAAAGGAATTAGTTTAAACCATCCTTCTTTCTACTCTGTGGCACCAGCTAGTGTTATTTCTCTTCAAAGAATGACTAACTCTTATGGAGATGAAAATGTAGTAAATGACTAGAAAATGAGTGCATATATTGTATAAAATTTGGAACACTCTGAATCATCTAGGACTGTTTTGTTTAGATTTATCAGAAAAGTTATCAGATAGTATCCAGGACTTTCTATTGGGGGATAAAAAACCCACTAGGTCAGTTTTATTAATATACTTGCAACAATTTTAAAGAGCCTCATCAGGGTGTTAAGGTTTTGGGTTTTGTTTTGTTGTTTTTTTATTTATTGTTGTTTTGTTTGTTTTATTTATTTATTTTTTTTAAGAAATGTGCTCCAGAGAGATATATCCAAAAGACAGAAGATCATTAAGGTCAGTCCTTCACTTCTGAAGAGTTGCAATGATCTCTGAGTCACTTATTAATATTCAGAAGTATTCTAATCTGTATAGTAAGAAAATATTTGCAAACATGCCACATACTTTTAATTTCAAGGAATTTGTGCTTCATTTTGAAAGTTCCTATGTAACAAACAGTACTTGATTTACCCAGTGTTCCTTTTCTAATATTATTTTTCTAGATTTACTACTTCTTCAATTTCCTTGTAAGTTTATGACTTAGCAGAAATGGTACTGAGGACAAGAGCTATCAAAAACTTGGAAAGATCTCAACTACTAGCATTATTTTCAGGTTTGGTTTCTGACAGTGTTATGAGCAATGGGCCGATCTGAGTAATAGTTGCTAAAGGCAGATAAAAAAAAGTGGTTGAAATAAAATACATCAGTGGTCAAAGCAGATGTTACATGTGTGCTATAAAGGCGGCCATGTTCTCCCCGGTTCACGAGGCCCAGGGTTGCTGTGACCTGGTTGCCAGAGA
>NW_006399930.1:5809196-5810970 GCF_000299155.1 Elephantulus edwardii
CCAAATGTGGTAATGGTCACCCATGGTGGACAGTGTTTTCTGGAGCTTCCCAACTGAAACAAGCCTGGAAGCAGGAGCCGCATCCACTTCCGAAATGGTTTGCCTCTGGAAACTATGACCAGTGCTCAGGTCTTTCATTCATAGGGTCACTATGAGTTGTCTATGACTTGACTGCACGGAACAACAACAACAACAACAACAAAATGACATTGGGTCAAAGCAGCAATACACACATACACATTTATATTATGCTTTGTGTAACAATAAAATACAATTTTCTTAACTAGAGATTTTCTAGCATAATGTGATGCCATGGTTAGAGACTCAGAATTTTGGAATACTATGATTTTTTGAAAATTGTTCAAAGTCAAAGGATATATATACCTATATGTGTAAGTTAAACCATAAAGTTTTCTGAGATTATGCAATTTTGGTGGGGCTTAAATTACAGATGAAATATCACAATTTCTTCAAAGTTCATTTATTTCTTAATAATAACAACAGCACATACTTTATATGTATTGGCTGATTTAATATTTCAGCAGCATTATAAAATAGGTATAATTATCCTCATTTTTCTAATAAAGAAACTGAGATACTGGAAAATAGTTTTGAATTTTCCAGAGACATTTAGTAAGTGGAAGAAATACTTCCCTCGGTAATGATATACAGCTGCTAGACTAGATGGGGCAAGGGACATATTGGTATAAAAATCTAAGGAATGCAGACTCTGTATGAGAAAAGATTATTAAGTAATCATCTGAAGTCAACCCCATGGTGAGAGATACTTTTCCTTTTTCCCTCTGATGGAACTCTGGCACCATAATCCTTAAAATGTTGCACTGCTAACCCAACGGTGGCACCACTGGATGTTCTAATGTACCTGTCACTCCTAGGGAGAAGGATGGAAAATCCCCTTCTTTTGATTTATAGCTTCCTAAAGCCTGCTCTTGAAGAAGGACATCATGCTTTGAAGGGTAGAGGATCAACACAGGAGAAGAAGACCTTGTATGAGATGAATTGATAGAATTACTCTGAGAATGAGGTCAGGTGTGTCAGAGACAGTGAGGGTGACTCAGGATAGGACAGTTCAAAATCATTGTTCACAGGATCATTATGAGTTGAATTTTACTCGATGGCACAAAACAACAACAATAACAATGCCCACTGAACTCTGTTGGCCTAGTATTAAGGAGTTATACTGCCATTCCAAAGGCATGGTGTTCAAATTTACCAGCTCCTCCACAGAAAACATATGGATAATCCTCTCTGTGAGTTTTCAGCAGCTGAAACCCCACTGAAGAGTCACCTATGAGACGATTCTTACTGAGTGGTACACAAAACAATCAAAAGCCCACTAGAGGGTCACCTATGAGATGATCCCAACTCACAGGCAATGAATTTTAATTTTTAGTTTGTTCTCTATTTTCTTACAATTGCCTCTCATTAGCAAAAATCCATCATTTAATTTTCTCATTAATTTGTTTTGGAACACAGAGATTATAGAAATCAGTAGTATGGATCTGTTTTTCCTAATATTTCATATACATTGTTTTATACAATCTTTCATTTACGTTGTGTTTCATAAGACCATTCTTTCTTTTTTTTTTTTTTTATGAAACACAGATAAACATCTTTCTGGTATTCTCTGCCTTCAGCCCAAATCCACTTGGTATCAACAGTGATATTGCTCATGCCATGGCCCCTTCTGAACCTAGCTTGAATTTCTGCCAGTTCTCTGCAGATGTGCAGCAAAAGTACTCCAGTCATTTTT
>NW_006399930.1:5813011-5813508 GCF_000299155.1 Elephantulus edwardii
ACTGAGGCTCACTCCCAATTATCTAAATTTGTGGTTGGCTAGTGTAAATGGTATTGCTTTCTTGATTTTCTTCTCTGAGTTCTCTTTTTACTGTACAGGAATCCCACTAATTTTGGATATTGATCTTACATTTTGCCACTCTGCAAAATGAACTACTAACGGTCAAATTTTATTGTTGTTATTGTTAGTCATTAGTCTTTGGGTTTTCTGTATACAGTTTCATATGATCTGTATGTTGCTATAGTTTAACCATCTCTTTGTTGTTCTGAATGTCTTTTATTTTCTTCTCTTGTTGAATTGCCCTTACAAGAACTTCCAATACAATATTGAATAGAAGTGGTGACAGAGGGCATCCTTGTCTCATCCCTGTTAGCAAAGAAAATGCTTTTAGTCTTTCTCAATTATGATGATGTTGGCTCTTGGTTTTACATGTAGACTTTTCACTATGTTAATGAAATCCCTTCAATTCCAATTTTGCTGAACGCCTTTATCAGGAA
>NW_006399930.1:5814134-5847900 GCF_000299155.1 Elephantulus edwardii
ATCTTGGGCTAGTTCCTATCTTCTGTTGTCTTAATTCTGATCTCTGTATACTCATTCTAAAGTTTAGTTTGGATTAAAGTTTTTTTTCAAAAATGAAGAATATATTTTTTAAAATCTATCCAAAGCCTCTTTTCTTGATTTATGCTTCAGCATTTTCTTTCTGTTATGATAGAAATGATGATTAATCTCCTTTTAGAGAACTATAATGTGCATATAGGGCTGTAACTGGAATAAAGCCCCCAAAACACAAATATTTCCTAAAGAAGTTTCACATATTCAGGAAATCTAAACATGTCTTAATTATGTTCCACAATGAAAAATAGCATTCACTAAGAAACAAACTAACTAAAAAAAAGGATATTTAACTTGAATCAAGGCTTTTATATTTTCAAATGTAGAAATGAATGTTTTAAAAATAGTCGCAGTTATAATTCTGATAAGAATATGGTTACTTCACATATCATCTGGATTTAAATAAAGGTTCTGTAAATTTAGATAGTTTGGTAATGTTTAGTTAAATGATTAAGCTGTTTTTCTTAAAATCTGTGGCATATTTTATTTGGTAATTAATTTCTTAGATAATTTTAGTTCTATTACTTTAAAAATACAGATTATTCAAAGACTGTTTCATAGTAAGACAACTTGTTTTATGTAATGTTAGCCTTGCTGGATAGCTTTATACCCAATCATGAATATCTTTTTAAACTCTGTCGAGTCAAAGCATCAGTAGCATTTTGGATGTTGTTTATATTCATCATGGAAAGGTTCTGTCGCTTGTTATTGTTGTTATGTGCTGTCGAGTTGCATGTGACTCATAGCAACCCTATGTAAAATAGCCTTGAAACCTGCTCTAGCCAACTTCACTGTCTCTGTCATACCTGTCCTCGTTAGCCCGGTCACTGAATCAATCCATCTCATCGATAGATTTTTCTGTTCTTCCAACCTTCCAAGCATG
This sequence comes from Elephantulus edwardii, assembly GCF_000299155.1. NCBI lineage: Eukaryota > Metazoa > Chordata > Mammalia > Macroscelidea > Macroscelididae > Elephantulus > Elephantulus edwardii. The sequence continues at coordinate 5,815,090 of NW_006399930.1, forward strand.
ATGTCCCTCTCCAAGGACTGGTCCCTTCTAGCAACAAGCTCAAAGTATGTCAGGCAAAGCCTCAGAATCCTTTCCTCCGAGAAGCTGTTTGTTCTCCTGACAATCTATGGTATATTCAAAACTCTTCCTCCAGCACCACAGCTCAAAGGCAACAATTCTATTTCTATCATCCCTAGTCATTGTCCAGCTCACTGACACATAACAGGCAAAAGCAAAAGACTTTTTCTCAGAACCTTCTGAGATAGAATGCCTTCCCTGAGACCAGTACCTGGTATTTGGACTTTGAGACTCCTAAACTCAAGAGATACAGGCCACAGCATAAGAAATTGGCAGCAATGCAAGGTGTTTGGAATCACAGACACCAAAATGGCTTGAGACTTAAATCATCATATCAAGGGCTGGATAAGGGAAGAGAGGTATTAAATGGTGTAGGGAGAGAAAGTAGATGCTGGTGGAGTATGGAAAGGGGAGAGGTCAAGACACATTTGCCGAGGGCATGTTGAAACACTGAATCTATGGTTGCTTTTATCATTGGGAAAATGTCTTGACTTGATTTTTTTTTTAATGCTTGTCTCTGTGACACTGATGTGTCAAATTTGTCAATGGCTGGTTACCCAATGCGGTCAGAGAGTGGGGTGGAGCTCCTCGATTAAAACAAGCTTGGAAGGAGGAGTGACATCCACTTCCATAATAGCTTGCCTCTGGAAACCCTATGAACCTGGAGAGAGGATGAAAGGCACCCAAGCTTCAAGGGCTCTCCTTCATAGGGTCGCTATGAGTTTCCTGCGACGCGACGGCACTTAACAACAACAACAACAAATGCTTGTCTGTCAGATTCTATTCTAAATTTGAACACTCAAATTAAAACAGGATAGGAAGCAGGAGTGGCCATCCATATCCAAAATAACAGAGCTTCGAAAACCCCATGTACAAAAGAGTACACTTAGAGTAATAGACATGGCAATTGACTGAGACCTCAATTATGGAAACACAAAGAAGGAAGAACAGTTGTAAGCAGACACTAGGGATAGGTATATGGCATGTAAGAAACATGAATGTAGGAAAATTGGACGTTCTTAAGAAAGATATAGAACACATAGAAATTGACATAATAGAAATTGGCAAAGTAAGACGGCTTGGCAATGGGACATTTTGAATCAGATTATCAGATTATCTGCTATGTGGGGATGAAAAGATGAGACAAAATGGGTTTACTTTCAGAATTAAAAAAAGTCATTTCTGCACTCACTTCAGCAGCACATATACTAAAATTGGAAGGATACAGAGAAGGGTAGCATGGCCCTTGGACAAATAAGCTGCAAATTTGTGAACCATTCCATAGTTTTTGGAGTAAATCTAACCAGAAGCACAAAGGATCTGTTCAAAGAAAATTATAAGACCTGAAGAAAAGGAAGAATGTACCTTGCTCATGGATAGGAAGACAAAATACTGTGAAAATAACAGTACTATTAATGGCAATTTACATGTTCAATGCAATCCCGATACAAATACCAATTCCATTCTTGAATGAGATGGAAAAGGCAATCTGCAATTTCACTTGAAATGGAAAGAGGCCCTGAATAAACAAAGCAATCCTTAAAAAGAGAAACAAAGTAGGAGCCATCTTACTCTCTGGTTTGAACTCCTACTACACTGCCGTGGTGGTCAAGACAGAGTGGTACTGGTACAATGACAGACACAGATCAATGGAATAGAATTGAGAACCCAGAAATCAGCACATCTCCGGTCTACTGATTTTTGACAAGGAGATGAAATCAATTAAGTGGGGAAATGACAGCCTTTTTGACAAACGGTGTTGGCAAAATTGGAAAACTATCTGTGATAAACTCAAGCAAGATCCACACCTCACTCTGTACACAGAAAGCAACTCAAGTGGATCAAGGACATAGGACTAAAATTTTCAAGGACTATAAACTTTATTAGAGAAAGTTTGGAAGAACTATAGAACTTCTAATCCACAACATGATCAGTCTTCCAAGCATCCTGAAAAAACTACAACCATGACAGGATAGACTAGATGAATGGCACCTTCTAAGAATCAAATCCCTTTGCACATGCAAAAACTTTGCCAGCAGGGGATAAAGGGAAGTATTTAGTAACGACATGTCAGATGAGGGATTTATATCTAGAATTTATAGAGTACTCATGTGCCACAACAAGATATATGTCAACAACCCAATTGATAAATAGGCACAGGATATGAACAGAACAGACACTCCACCAAAGAAGACATTCAGATGGTATAAAAACACATGAAGAAATGTTCAAAATCCCTAGCGCTAAGAGAGATGCAAATCGAAACAACTATGAGATATCATCTCACCCCAGTAAAAATAGGAAAATTCAACAGAACTGCAAACAGCAAATGCTGGCGAGGTTGTGGAGAAACTGGAACCCTTATTCATTGTTGGTGGGAGTGTAAAATGGTGCAATCACTATGGAAGACAGTATGACATTTTCTGAAATATTTGGAAATAGAAATACCATTTGACCCAGCAATCCCACTACTGGGAACATAACCTAAAGAAACCATAACTGCCACCAAGCAGATATATGCACACTGACATTTACTGCTGCTTTGTTCACAATAGCAAAGAGTGGGAACAACTTTAGTGCCCTTCAGCAAACAAATGGATAGAGAATCTCTGGTAAATTCACACAATGAAATAACATGCTGCAGTGAAAACAAAGAATTTATGAAATATTATACAAAACGGGTGACCCTGAATTATATTATGCTGAGTGAAATATATCAGTCACAAAAGGACAAATACTGCATAGTGCCACTGTTGTAAAATGGGACTGACATTAGAGTTGGGGAGAACTTAACAAAAGAGGTGTAAATAATGCATATTGCATTGAAACATATGAGAGAGAGAACTGTTTAAAAGGAATATTGTTGTTGTTTTTAGGTGCTGTGGAGTCGTAGATGACTCATAGCGACCCTATGAATGAAAGGTCTGAGCACTGTTCATATATAGTTTCCTGAGGCAAGCCGTTTTGGAAATGGATGGTACTCCTGATTCCAGGCTTGTTTTAGTCGGGAAGCTCCAACAAACACTTTCCACCATGGGTAACCATCACCACGTTTGGCACATCAGTGTCCCAGTGTTCAGTATCACAGCAACCACAAGTTACCTCTGTATAGCAATGCACAGACCAGTGCTATACCACCTAGAATAATCTTTGACAGAAAAATAATTTGAACCCGGCCTGAGGGCAGCAGATTAAAATCACCCACCTTCCACTTGGTAGCATAACTTTCTTCCACTAGGCCAATGTAGCTATCTCTATGTTGTCATTGTAAAAGGAATATAGGATTAGGTATTATTTTCATGACAAGATTCCAGAAAAACAAATGCATAGTAAAGTGGACTGTGGACTTCTGGTGGGTGATTGTATAACAACGGAATATTTTTTTTTCTTTTCAAAGAAAAAATTGAACTGGGGGAGGGGCAGGGAGTGAGGAAAATATGTAATAATGAATGACTGGGGGGAAATTAAATGGAAAGTATAAGCTGTAAAAAATATATATGTTGCATTAAAAATCATTAATCAGAATACAAAAAGTCATAATATCCACACACATACAAGGAAGTCCAGTGAATACCTCTATCATTCAAATATATGTGCTGACAACTAGAGCCAAAGAGGAGGAAATAGAAGATTTCTACCAACTTTTGAAGTTAGAAAGCGATCAAACATGCAATCAAGGTACATTAATAGTAATTGCTGTCTGGAATGCAAAATTTGGGAACAAGAAAGAAAGATCAGTAGTCGGAAAACATGGAATTGGTGACAAATGAAGCTGGAGGTAGAATGATAGAATTCTGTACACTCAATGACTTTTACTCATTGCAAATACTTTTTATAAAAAAACCACAAATACAGGCTATACACATGGATTTACTTGATAGTATGCACAGAAATAAAATGGATTACATCTATAGAAAGTATTACTGAAGAAGCTCAAATCAGCTGTGAAAACTAGGCCAGGTGTTGATTGTGGAACAGACCACCAACTACTCATATGCAAGTTCAAGCTCTGTTGCTGACTATAAGAAAAGTTTTCAGGTCTTGTATGAAATGAGAGATTGAGAGGGAGATAGAAGGTCGGGGGAGGGGGAGAGAGAGAGACAGAAGGGGAGGGAGGGGTGGCGTTATCTCATTGAGTTTCCTGCGATCCTATGTACAATAGACATGAACAGTGCTCTAATCCTGAGCCAATCATTACACACATGCTCATACACATATATATGTTGGCCTAGTGACAAGAAGCTTTGGTACAGGAATCATGAAGGCATATATCCTTTATCTGCAAAGTAGGTATGGCCTTGAACAGAGTGCTTTTGGGATTGCAACACAGTTTTTTGCCATTAGGTCACCAGAGCTGAACAAGGAAGCATTAAAAGAAGATGAAAGTAGAATACAGAGTCATTGTACTAAATTGGCTGATATACAAGTATTTCATGAAACAATGCTTGACTAAGGAGGAAATTCAAGCTGCTCTGAAGGAATTGGCAAAAACAAAACCCCAGAAATAGAAGATATGACAATTGACATATTTCAACACACAGATACTGCCCTGAACATACTCCTAAGGTTGTGCCAAGTAATATAGATGATAACCACCTCACCAAATGACTGGAAAAGATCCATATTTATTCACATTCCAAAAGAAGTTGACCCAACAAAGTGTGGAAATGAAAAGAAGATGGAAGTGCATGCAGAGTCATTATACCAGAAGGAATTGGCAGACACAGAAAAATTTCATGAAACAACATATGAGCAAGAGCCTATGGTGATGAAGGAGGAAGTTCAAGCTGCTCTGAAAGAACTGGCAAAAAACAAGTCCCCGGGAATTGACAGTATACCAATTGATATATTCCAACAACCAGACGCTGTCCTAGAAGTGCTCATCAAGTTGTACCAAGATATTTGGAGGAAAATCACCTGGCCAATTGACTGAAAGAGATCTATATGTGTTCCCATTCCAAAGAAAGGTGATCCGACAGAAGGTGTAAACTATCAAACAATATCATTAATATCACAGGCAAGCAAGATTCTGCTGAAGATTATTGAAAACAAAACAAAACAAAAAACCAAAAACAAAACTGGAACAACACATCAGCATAGAACTGCCAGAAGTGCAGGCTGGGTTTAGAAGACATCATGGTACTAGGGATATTGTTGCTAATATTAGATGGATGTTGTCTGAAAGTGGAAGTACCAGAGGAATATCTATCTGTGTTTCATTGACTATGCAAAGGCCTTTGACTGTGTGGACCACAACAAACTGTGGCTAACTCTGAGATAAATGGAAATCCCAGAACATATGATTGTGCTTATGCAAAACCTATACTTGGATCAGGAGACACTTGTCAGAACTGAACAAGGAAACACTACATGGTTCAAAATTGAGAAGGGTCTATGGCAGGGATGTGTCCTATCTCCATACATTTTGAATCTGTATGCAGAACAGATCATCCAGGAGTCCTGGCTCAATGAAGAGAAATGTGGCATCAGGATTGGAGGAAGACTCATCAACAATCTGCTTGCTGAAACTGAGGAGGACCCAATGCCCTTGCTACAGAAGGTCAAGAACTGAAGCCTTCAATATGAAATGAAGCTCAATATCAAGAAAACAAAAAATTCTCCCCCCTGAGCTGATTGGCATCATCATGATAGACAGTGAAAAGATTGAGATCATACAAAACTTTAATATATTTGGCTCCACTATCAACACTTTTGACACCTACAGCCAGGAAATTAAAATACGTGTTGTGCTGGGAAAGTCTGCTGTCAGAGACCTCTTATGTCAGTCAGGTATTCCTGATCCAGGCCATTGTCTTCGGAGTCACTTGCTATGCATCAGAGAGCTGGACAATGACTAGGGATCATAGAAAGATAATTGATGTCTTTGAGCTGTGGTGTTAGAGAAGAGTTTTGAGCATATCATGGAATGCTAAGAAAATGATTTTCATCCTGGAAAAGGTTAAACTAGGCTGCTCATTGGAGGCAAGGACTCTGAAGCTTCGTCTGACCTACTTTGGACATGTTGCAAGGAGGGACCAGTCCTTGCAGAGGGATGTCATACTTGGGAGGGTGAAGGGACAGAACAGGATAGAAAGACCCTTGATATGGATATGGATTGATTCAGTGACTGGGGAAATGGAGGTAGGTGTATCAGAGATAATAAGTTTGTCGCAGAATAGAGCAGGGTTAGGACTGTTGTATATAGGGTCACTGTGAGTCACAGGAGACTTGACAGCACATAACAACAACAACAACAACATTATTAAGATCATATGTAAGCAAGATCCTGCTGAAAATTATCCAAAACCAACTGAAGCAGGACATCAACAGAGAATTACCAGACGTGTATGTTTGGTTTAGAATAAGCCATGGTACTAAAGACATGATAGTCAATGTTAGATGGATCTTGGCTGAAAGCAGGGAGTACCAGAGGAATGTCCATCTGTGTTTCATTGACTATACAAAGGGATTTAACTGTGTGGATCATGACAAACTGTGACCAACTCTGAGAAGAATGGAAATCCCAGAACCCTTGATTGTGCTTATGTGAAATCTATACTTGCATCAGGTCGTAGTCCTCAGAATAGAGCAAGAAAGCAATGTATTATTCAAAATCAGGAAAGGAGTATGCCAGGAATTTATCCCATCTGCAAGACTGAGCTTGCTAGAGGAATGTGGCATCAAAATTGGAGAAAGATTCATAAAAACCTTTGTAAGGCAGAGGTCACAGCCTTGCTTGCTGAAACTGAGGAAGACCTTAGGCTTTTGCTGCAGAACTCCAACCTTAGATATGGATTGAAGCTCAACATCAAGAAAGCAAAAATCCTCACCACTGGTCGAACTCACAATATTTTGTAAAAGAGGGAAGAGATTGACATTTTTAACAGTTTCAGTTTGCTTGGCTCCACAACCAATACTATTTGTACCAGTAGCTAGGAAATCAAAAGACTAATTTCATTAAGAAATTCTGCTATCAGGGACCTCTCCAGAATATTTAAGAGCAAAAATATCAGTCAAGAGACTAAGGTGTTTCTGATCAGGGTCATGGTCTTTGCAATTACTTGCTATGCATCAGAGAGCTGAACAATGCCTAAGGATGACAGAAGAATAATCAATGCCTTTGGTGTTGTGGTGATTGAGAAGAATATAAAAAAATACAACGTACTGCTAGGAGAACAAACAGGTTCATCTTTGAAAGGGTACAACAAGGTTGCTCCCTGTAGGCAAGGATTTTGAAGCTCCATCTGTCAAAATTTGGGTATGTTGTAAGGAGGGATTAGTCCTTTAAGGATATCATGCTTGGAAGGATGGATGGACGGTGCAAGAGAGGAAGACCCTGGATGAGATGGGTTGACTGAGTGACTGGCGTAATGGGGGTAAGTGTGTCAGAGACAATGACGTTGGCTCAAGATAGAGCAGGATTCAGGGCTATTGTACATAGGGTCACTGAGTTGAAAGTGACTTGATGGCACATAACAAAACTAACAATGTATATCTACTTCTTAATATTCCTCTGGAAAATCTATGAACTTAGATAAATATCGATAGTTATAGAAAGGCTTCAGGCCTTTTGTTCATAGGGTTACTACGAATCATACTTGACTTAAAGGCAATCAACAACAACAACAACATACACATGTATTTGTATGTATATATAAAAGCAAGTTTTCTCTTTAGAAATATCTTGAACATATATTTATTTAGGACTTGATTTGTCCATGGAAATTGATCTCACTTATTCTACTGATAATTTTACAGATAATAACAGGAAAATATGCATACAATTTTTGCAATGTCATGAGTAAAATAAATATCTACCACTGTTGCAGTAAATGAAAAAGTTCATACATTTTAATGTTGAAAAGAGGGTGGCACTGTTTGCCACGGCGGAATCCCAAGCCTATGAGTCTAGAAACTGAAATCAGCTGAAGCAATCCATTAAAAATCAGCTACTCACTACCCATATTGTGTTTTTCAATTGCATTCTAACATTCAAAGGCAATCTCAACTTGTGCTCAGTGGATAAATTTAAGCCTGGAAGAGCTCCTTTTAAAATTTTGTAGTTTTTCTCAGAAACTGGACTTCAAAGGTATCCTGAACACACCATAAACTTTCAAACTTCAGTGCTCTCAAAATCCACACATGGTTCCCATTGACATCAATCATAATTTTATGTGCATGTCTAAGGGCAAAGGATAACCGATTATGTGATCGACATTATGTTTGATAATTACAAAAGTGCCTGAAACTTCACTGTACTGACTTTACACTGTGGTGCATGGATATATAAAATTTCACTAAATTTATTAAATTACTAAAAATGTTCAATATTGGTTTTTTCCAGTACTTAAAATGCTAAGAATATTTTTTTACAATTTGACTTGTATAGCTTAATTAATTCCATAACAGAAAATTAAAAGTATTTAAGTCACAACTTTTCATGTCTAACTCATGTTTCATAGTTCATATTTATAATAATAAATAAAATCTACTCTGTCACTTTACTGCAAATCAATGTGATATATCTGGTATTAATAAATACTGAGACATCAGGCCAGACTACTAAATATCATCTGTGAAAGTTAACATTATATATCAAACATGTTTGGCCACAAGTGGAAAATTGTACAGTGATTAATCATTGTCTATTTTGTAATGTGATGTGATCATTTTCTACTTTTGTATAACAACAATTTCACATGATAATCTGGTTTGGAACTTAAAAATATTTCTAAAAACCAAAGGACATACTGAGAATTTTTACCTAAACTATTTCTTCCTCATACAAAAATATTTGTTTATTAATAACTTAAATTGCACATAAACTTGGAGTTCTTTTTGTTTGTTTTTTTAAAAAATATTTTATATTGGTTTTCGTGCAAAGTTTATGTCGATTATATTTCACACTATTCTTCATTCTTCATCCACATTATGTTTCATATAATTATTCCCATTGACTATATTTTATAAAATGAAATACCATTAAACTATGCCCACCACTAACTGTCTTTCCTGCAAGATCTTTCTCATTCCCTTTATCCTTGCCCCTCCACCTTCCAAACTGTGTGACCCTGAGATTTCCTCCCTACCCATCCTCACTCATCTACTCCTACCCTCTCCTCATAACATTTTACTAGTTATCTTTCTGTCTACAAAAATGGCCTTATGACATATTTGTCTTTATGAGACTATGTAAGCTCACTCAGGAAAATGCTCTCCAGTCTCTCCCAAGTTATGTTGTACATTTTTAAATTGTTTAAATTGTTTCTCCTGAGTGGTGCATTCCATTCCATTGCATTAATATACCACAATATTTCAATCCATTCAATAGTGGTTGGGCATTTGGGCTGTTTTCACGTTCTTGTGGTGGGAAATAATGATGCTGTGAACATTAGTGTACAAATTTCCATTTAGGTGTCAGTTCCAATTTTCTTGGGATTTGTTTCTAGTAGTGGAATAGTTGGATAATGTGGAATTTCTATGTTTAGCTTTTTGAGGAAATGCCAAACTGCCTTCCAGAGTAGTTGTACCATTTTACAATCCTAAAAACAGTGTATGAAATATTTTATCTTTCCACATTCCCTCCAACAGTTATTCTAGCTTTTCTGTTAAACTTCGTTACTGTTATTGGGCTGAGGTGGTATCTCATTTCTGGTTTTGATTTGTGTCTCTCTTATTACCAGTGATTTTGAGTATTTACTTTTCTGTCTGTTGACCATCTGATTCATCTGATGTAAGCAGTGATATCCCTGTTGCCACTGCCTCTTCTAAATTTAGTTTGAATTTCTGAGATGTATTGATTAAGATATTTTTGGATAATTTTCAGAGATTATGCTTGCACATGATAGTCATGATTGTTGTTGCTATATGCCATTGAGTTGCTTGCAATTCGTAACGACCGCATACACAACAGCTCTGAACATGGTTGTATCTTGAGCCAAACTTACTGTCTCTGGCACATTACCTCGGTCACTGAGTCATCATCTTACTCAGAATTTTCCTTTCTTGCACTGTCCCTCCCCCTTCCAAGCATTATGTGTCTTTCCAAAGACTGGCCCCTCCTGGCAACAGGCCCAAAGTATACCAGATGGAACTTCAAAATCCTTGTTTCATACTCTCTAGGATGAATCCTAGCAGTCTATAGTCCATTTAATACTCTTCTCCAGAACCACAAAGGCATCAATTCTTCTTCTATCATCCTTAGTCATTGTCTAGCTTTTTGATGAATAATAAGTAACTGCAAAGACCATGAACCTGATCAGACAAACTTTAGTGTCTAGATTGACATCGTCGCTCTTCAGTACTCTGGAGAAGTCCGTGACAGTATATTTTCCCAAGAAAATTCATCTTTTGATTTCCTAGCTACTAGTACCAAGAGTCTGATTGTGGAGCAGAGCAAACTAAAGCTTTTAACAATCTCAATGTCTTCACTATCTATTATGATACTGCCAATATGCCCAGTGGTGAGAATCTTTTTTCCCCATTCAAATTCAATTTATATTAAAGGCTGCAGTCTTTGACATTCTACAGTAAATGCCTCAGGTCCTCCTCAATTTCAGCAAGCAAAGTTGTGTCATCAGTGTAACACATGTTATTGATGAATCTTCGCCAAATTATAATATTATATTCCTACATACAGCTAAGCCTCCATATGATCTGTTCCATAAATAAAAGGTATGGAAATAGGATGCATCCCTGGCATATACCATTCCTGAATTTGAAACATGCAGTGTTTCCTTGCTTTGTTCTGGTGAACTCCTCCTTGTCCAAGTACAGATTTTCTATAAGCATAGTCAGATATTCTCAGATTTCCGTTCTTTTCAGAGTTAGCCAGAGTTTGTTATAATTCACACAGTCAAATGCCTTTGCATAGTCAATGAAACAGACAGACATTCATCTTTTTACTTTCTGATTTTAGCCAATATATACATGGAATGTGATAAGCATTAATGTAGGAAAATTGGACATCATTAAGAAAGAAATGGAACTGGCTGACACAGAAGAATTTCATGAAATAACATTTGAAAAAGTGCCTATGGTGATGAAGGAGGAAGTTCAAGTTGCTCTGAAGGAATTGGCAAAAATCAAGGCTCCAGGAGTTGAAGCATACCAATTGACTTATTTCAATAAACAGATGCTGCCCTGGATGTGCTCATTAAGTTGTGCCAGGAAATCTGGAGGACAGCCAGCTGGCTAACAGACTGGAAAAGATTAATATTTGTTCCCATTCCAAAGAAAGGTGACCCAGCAGAGTGTGGAAATTATCAAACAATATTAATAATATCACATGCAAGCAAGATCCTGCTGAAAATTATCAAAAAATGTTTGAAACAATACTTCAACAGGAACCTCTAGACGTGCAGGCTGGATTTAGAAGAGGTACTAGGGATATTATAGCTAATGTTAGATGGATCATGGCAGAAAGCAGAGAATCCCAGAAGAATGTGTATCTGTGCTTCATTGACTATGCAAAGGCTTTTGACTGTGTGGATCACAACAAGCTATAGCTGACTCTGAGAAGAATAGGAATCCCAGAACATTTGATTGATATTAATGATATTGTTAGGTAATTTCCACACTCTGTCAGATCATCTTTGCCTGGAAAGGGAATAAATATGGATTTCTTCCAGTTAGTCGTCAAGATGATTTTCCTCTGTATTTCTTGACACAACCTTATGAATATGTCTAGGCTAGTATCTGTTTGTTGAAATATGTCATTTGGTATCCTATTAATTCCTGGGGCAATATGTTGGGGGTTTCCCCCCCAGTTCCTTCAGAACAGTTTGAACTTTCTGCTTCATCACCATTGCCTATTGATCATATGTTGTTTCATGAAATTCTTCTATGTCAGCCAGTTCTTTTTAGTACCGTGATTCTGCATATTTTTAATCTTTAAATGTTTCTTGGATCATTAGATATTCTATTCTTAAAGCTGAGCAAGTTTGGCCCTTTTGATTTTTCTATTTTAGCTCTTTGCACATTTCATTATAATATTTCCCTTTGTCTTCCCGGGCTGCCCTTTGAAATCTGTTCCTAATTTCTTCCCTTTGCTTTACCTTCTCAGTGCTCTAATATAATAAAGAATTTACAAGATTATAATCCAGGTTAGTAGTAGAAGACAAAATAGCTTCTAAAATATGCATTCAGACACCTCAATTTCTAACTTCGTGGTGTTATGCAAATGTTCCTAAGTTCACAGTCATACCAATATTGACTCTCCCTATCAAGGTCCCATCTTATGTCCTGTCCCCAGTTTGGCTGTGGCTGTAGCTGCTATAAATATAGCTCGATCATGAAGGAAGTCCTTGCAACAATGAATGAACGGAAATCAAAAGTCTGTAAATTTTCATTGAAATTAATAATACATTTTTTAAAAAAGAAGAAGGTCCTACATTCTCTTGCTTCTTATTCAATATTAGGGGAAGATATGACTATCTCTCACTGCTGGATTACTCAATTAATTGGTAACCTTGTGGAATGATAAATAGCTAATCCTTTTGTGCATAGACTAACATACTCCATTCATATACTCCCACCCATCTACGTAACAAAGTCAAATAATGTCCAGGAAATGTCATATAGAAAGATAAACTCCACAATCCACCCTCTGCCTTTTCTAGTTATTAACATTCACATATGAAAAAATTTAACTTTCTCCTTACAGTATATAATAATTTTAATTATGAAAGATGTAAAGTCAGAAACTTTATGCTCATGCTTTAATTTTTCCCATTTTAGATGGCCAATTTATTTCCCCATCCTTACTCAAACCTGTACTCTGAGGAAAAAAGTGTATTCCTTTTTCTGAAGAATGCTTTTCTTCAGAGAATCTATTTCTCTATTCCAGTTTGAATTTTTATCATCTGCATCAATAATCAAAGTCTAGTCAAGAGCAATCCATCACATTGTAGCAATCAGCACTAGTTCACAGCATGGAAAATCTTCTTGGATTCCAATCACCTCATGTCAACTATCCATGGCTAGGTCCACTTGGCCATCAGCTGCAAACTCAAAAGTCCACCCTTTTTCTTGTTTTTCTAACTGACTGGTCACTTCACTCAGCCTTAGCCTACACATAGGTCTAAGTCAACAAAATGAGGGTTTCTGCTTTTCAAAACCAACAATCTTTTTGCACTTATCCATATATTTGTGTGTGCTAAGTTAGCAATTGTGATGGAATACATCCAAACTCAGTCTGTTTCTTCATTGTAGCATGCCTCTTAATTCCACTCTGGTGGATCTAGGTGGTCACCACAAGTATGCAAGTAAGCATACACTATATCTCCACTTAGCTTCAAGTCCTGGAAAGGGGCTGTCATGGGTAAGAACCTTACCCTGCCTCAGGAGCCAAACTTCTTGTTCAAGTTTTAAAAGGTCAAAGACCTCACTATCCTGCTCTCTCAAATGTAAACAAGAGTCCAAGGAAGATCTATTCAAATGCAGACCTCCTCAGAGTACTGAGTACTGAGTGAGGCTTAATGTTCCCTAGGCTAGGAATCCAATTTAAGTCAGAAACTGTAAGAAGGGCAAGGGCCACATGGATGGCTACGTCTGACTTTGCAAACTTCACTAAAGGAGCTATCCCTGTCAACAGTATCAATAACACAAAACCAAATCTCATTAGGTCAGACATATCTACCACAATCCCATACTTATTTCTACTCAACCCAAAACCAATCTTACTACTTTGCTGAGTTAAAAATCTGTTGTAGCTCATAGACCACACATAACCATCTTATGGAAGATAAAAGATTATACTTTAGGTTAGTAGCAGAACACATACAAGACAGTTCCTGATATATTCATCCAGACACCTCAGCCATGAGCCTTGTGACTTTATGCCAGTGTTCTCAAGTTCTCAGTACTGCCAATAGTGGTTTTCTATTGCTAGTTGTCCAACAAATTTCTGAGTCCTGCCAATAGTGGCTCTCCTCACAAAGGTTCCTTATTATGTCAGATCTCCAGTTCATCCATGCCTTTTGCTGCTGTAGGTGTAGATGGATTAAGAAAGGGCATTCTACATTTTCTTGCTTCTTCATTGTGTAGAAAGATCTGTCTGGTTCTCATTGCTACCTTGCTCAATTCAGTAGTGATATTAGACAACCCCCTTGTGGAAAGACAGAGAGCCAATGCACTTGTAGATAGGCTAACATGATTCATTCACATATTCCTGCCCATCTTGATAGCAAACGATGGCTAGGAAGAGTCATAATGAAAGATAAACTCTGTGTTTTTTTAAAAGATAATATCTGAGGTGAATGATGCAGCAAGTATATTCAATTAAAAAGCCAAATTCAGCACAGTCACTTTGGATTGATTCACCACTGATCTTCAGTTGGCTTTTCCAAGGCTGTAAATATTATGAAGGACATTTTAAATCTTTTTCCACTGGTATATTTTAAGTGCCTGAAATTTGCAGCCTTTGAGTTTAGAACACAGTGTACTTACACTATGTAATCACAGTTTCCCAAATATAATTAGGGTGAATTAATATGATATATTAGAAGTAGGTAATTTTATTATTCAAGAAGCAGGTTTAATAAAATAAGAAAAAATGTTTTATCTAGTGGCAAGAAATTGCTCTGCAATCCTGAAGACACATGGTTTGCATGGACCAGCTTCTCCACAAAAGGATGGGTAATCTTCTCCCATGTGATTAACTGACTCTGAAAACCCATGGGAAAATCACCTATGGTTCTGTCTGTTCTGACTCAATGGTACACAACAATAACAATATACCATAAATAATTCAGTACAGAGAAAAGAAATACTGCATGGTTCAAAATAAGGAAGGGAGTGACTTTATACCTTTTCAATCTATAAGCAAAACAGATCATTAAGGCAATGAAGCTTTTTGAGAAGGAATATGGTATCAGGAATGGAGGAAGACTCAACAACCTATATCCTGCAGATGACATAACCATGCTTACTGAAACTGAGGAGGACCTGAATCACTTGCTACAGAAGGTCATGGATTGTAGTCTTTAATATGTATTGAAGTTCAACATCAAGAAGACAAAGCTTCTCACCACAGAATGAAGTGGCAGCACCTTGGTGGGTGGAGAAGAGATTGAGGTTGTTAACAATTATAGTTTGCTTGAAGTTCAACATCAAGACAAAGCTTCTCACCACAGAATGAAGTGGCAGCACCTTGGTGGGTGGAGAAGAGATTGAGGTTGTTAACAATTATAGTTTGCTTGACTCCACAATCAACAATTTTGACATCAGCAGTCAGAAAATCAAAAGACAAATTGCACTGGGAAAATTTGTTGTCAGGGACTTCTCCAGAGTACTAAGAAGCAACAATGTTAGTCTAGAGACTAAGGTGTGCCTGATCCAGGTCATCACCTTCACTATTATTTGCTATGCATCAGAGAGTTGGACAATGACTGAGGATGACAGAGAATGGAGTTGTGATGCTGGAGAAGATTCTTGAATATACCATGGGCTGCCAATAAAACAAATAGATCTATCTTTGAGAGTGAAATTAAGTTTATCCTTAGAGGCTAGAATTTTGAGGCTCCACCTCACATAATTTGGGTGCTTGGCTAAGAGGAACAGGTCCTTTGAGAAGGACATTATTCTTTAATAATGGGGACAACGCAGAAGAGGAAGTCCCTCAATGAGATGCTACAGTAACTGGGGCAACAGGGATAGTTGTATTGTAATCAATTCCTACAAAGCAGCTTGAACTTCCTCCTTCATCATCATTGCTTCTTGAACATATATTGTTAGATGAAATTTTTCTGTGTGGGCCAATTCTTTTTGGTACAGTGACTCTGTGCACTCTTTATATCTTCTTTCGGTGTTTTTTGGTTTATTGAATGTTCTGTCTATAGCATCCTTAAGGATTGAAACTCGAGACAAATTTGTTCCTAAGTTTTTTCCAGCTTAAAAAGTTCTAAGCATGTTCGAACCTTTTGATTTTATAACTCCAGCTCTTTGTTCATTTCATTATAATATTTTGCTTTGTGTTCCTGAGCTACGCTTTGAAATCTTCTGTTCGGCTCCTTAACTTCCTGCTTTCCTTCTCATTGCTCAAGTGCAATATTCAGAATTTCTTTTGACATTCACCTCCGTCTTTTCTTTCCCCTTTCTCTTTTGCATTCTTCATGGATAATATTCTTTATATCCTCCCACAATTCATCTGGCTTTCATTCATTATTATTCAAGGTCTCAAATTTGTGCTGAGATGGTTATTCAGTTCAGGTGGGACAGACAAAAGCTAAAATTTTGGTTCTTGTGGATTTGATTGAATTTTTTTGGGCTTCAGTTTAAGCATTCGTTAACTACGTACAGGCATTTGACTGTGTGGATTACAACAAACTATAGCTGATTCTGAGAAGAATGGCAATCCCATAACACTTGATAGTGCTACTTTGGACATATCACAAGGAGAGACCAGTCTTTGGAGAGGGACCTCATGTTTGGGAGGATGGAGGAACCGAGAAAGAAAGGAAGCCCCTCAATGAGATGTATTGATTCAGTGACTGGGCTGATAGGGGTAGATGTGTCAGAGACAATTAGATTGCACACAACAGAACAGGGTTTATGGCTGTTGTACATAGGGTGGCTATCAGTTGCAGGCTACTTGACAGCACATAACAACAACAATAAATAGTTGATGGTCTGTTCCACAATCAGCACCTAGCCCAGTTTTCACAACTGATACTGAACTTCTCCAATGATTCTTTCCACAGATGTCGTCAATCTGATTCCAGTTCCAACCATAAGATAAAAATCCATGTGGAGAGTAACCTTTTATATTTCTTGCAAAAGATATTTACAATGAATAAATCAAAATCCTTTCATTTTTTTCTCAAACTTTGTTTCTATCACCAATATCAAATTTTCCAACTATTAATCCTTTTCTGTTCCAAATTTTTGCATCTTAGTCCCTCATTATTATTAGTGCATCCTGGTTGCATGTTCTATCAATTTCTGATTGCAAAAGTGAGACAAATAATCTAGTTCTTTCTCTTTGGCTCTGATTTTTGGTGTATATATTTGAATGATGATAGTATTAACAAGTGTTCCTTGTATGCATATGGATATTATCCTGTTGCTCACAACATTGCATTGCATTTCACAATAGACCTGGAACTGATCTTTTTTAACTATGAATGTAACCCCATTTTTCCTCACTCTTTCATTGCTAGGATGATAGATAATATAATTTTCTGATTCAAAATACCTCATGAATCCATCTAATTTTACCAATGTCTAGTGTCTCAATAGTTATGCTTGCCATTTCTATTCTTCACAATGTCCATCTTTCCTACATTCGTGCTTCTCACATTCTACATTCCGTTTGCTAGTGTCTACTTGCAACTCTTTCTCCTCCTTTGTATTTGCCAATCAGAAGACTCAGCTTCAGGTTTAATATCTGCTAATCTAATCTAAGACTACTCTATTGTCCACAGGGCTTTCAAACACCTTTTATTTTCGAGGTGGATGGACAATCCTTCCTAGTCTGCCTTAAAGTAGCTGCTCAGGTTTATAGCACTATCCAACAAATGAGCATTTTACCTACAAGAACAGATGAAAGACACTTACAAATTACTAAAGTAATCAATTCAGTATTGCTCCTACTCCCTCTTCCCATTTTGGCCCCTGTGACTTGGTTACTTCCCCTCAGTCCTGCTCCACCAACCAACAACCACTTCTACTCATCTCTTTCTGACTTCTTTCTCACCTGGCCATTACTTTCCTCTCCCCAACCCTAGCCAGCCCTTCATATGATGGCTCAGGTTCTTGTAACTTCTGTGACATGGATCACTCCCACTTCTGCCTTTGGGCTATTGTTCTTCACTCAGTTTCCACTGCAGCTGCCAGGCTGTGAATCCCATACTTGGAGTTAGGCCTCTAGCAAACAAAAAGAGTGGCAAGTGATAGAAAATCAATATTCACGTATTAATGCAAAATAAATACTGTTTATATGAAGCAGGTGAACTCCAGTGACCTTTGGTCAACATTATGAGGAGACAATTAGGCTAGAAGATAATCTGACTCAAATAAAAACCAAACCCTACCAATATTGAGTCAATATGACTCATAGCTAATCTTCAAGGAGTTTCAGAGGTTATAAATCTTTATGCAAGTTGACTTTTCTTCCATGGAGTCACTGGTGTATTTAAACCACTGATTTTTCTGTTAGTAGCCTAAAACTTGACACACTATGTCAATAAAACTTTTTAAGACTTTAATAGGAAGGAGTGGCTTATATTCTTTAAGTTTCAAATAAACTGATATTAATGTTCATACCTGGGAGATATTTCTATTTGTTTTAATAGTATCCAGGCTAAGAAAGGGAAAAAAAGACAAAACCCAAAATACATCACCTTTATAGCTGTACATGACCAAGATTACACAGGTAGTTAACTGGGTTAATAAGGTTATTAGGGTCAGTGACCACATGTGATCTTTTACTGCAGAATGAGTTTTAAGCGAGACTGGAGGTTAAATCTATACTTGAAGGAGTCTGCATTCTAAAGAATTTTATGGCTTTATAGTAAAACTTTCATTGCTGTGCATTCTATTCATTATTAAATCTCATCAAGTGGTTCTTCAAACAATACCTCTTTCTTAATTTATAGTCTAACTGCCGTGCTTCATGAAGTTATTTTTTAACTTTACAGAATAGATAGACTTGATTTTTTTCTCTTAAAACCATATTTTTTTCTCAAAATAGAACAATATAAAATGCACTTTTATAAAAATAATTTCTTTTTAATTTATTCTATTAAAGAGAAAGACTGACTATCTGCAAAAAAATATTAAGCTCAGATATTTAACCAAGGATATTGCAATTACAGTTGAGTAGAATTTGTAAAATTACAAATTGTTCCCAAGTACAGAAAATTAAAAGTTCTCTTATATAGAAGTTTAGGGAAACAGTTAATTACTGGTCATCACACTTTAGGTTCTTAGTTTCCTGGAGGAAGAATACAACTAGTAGTCTCAGGTTGAATTAAAGAGGAAAGTCACCTTTATAGGGAGAAATGCTAGCCAGCAGACCTTTCTCAGGGTATCTAGCCATTCCATGAGTCTTAGGTCACCAGCATAAAATGTGGTGAGTTTGTGTCAGGCAAAATATGGTAGTGAGAACAGGTAAGCAATTAGAGAGAAGGACTTAGTTTACCCCTTATTTGGAACGTATAGAGCATGTGTCTCAGTCCTCTGTTGTTTTGTATACAGTCAACCCCTCATGATTAAGTCAGTTCAGAAGTTTCTAGGATGCATAAGTTAATACGTGCTGTTCAATTATAGCTGTTAAATTATAAAACTGACTCATACCTGACGCTCCAGAAAGATTTCAGAGACTGTAAAACGCAGAGGAGGAAGTTGTCCATCTTCTTCCATAAAGTAGCTGGCAGATTTAAATCACTTATGTTTGGCTTGGGAGCTCTGGTGGCCTAGTGGTAAGAAGCTGCACTGCCATCTCATAGGCAAACAGTTCAAATCTACCAGATGCTCCACCAGAGGAAGATGAATAATCTTTTCCTGTGAGATTTGCTGCCCCTAAAAATACCAGGGAAGGTTAGTTTTGGGTCAGTTCTGACTTGACAGCACATATCAACAACAAACAACTTTTGGGTTGGCAGCACCTTACCCACTAGGCTGCCAGAGCTCCTTTCTGTGAGGTATGCCACCACATACTAATCAGTCTGTTTGAATTTTTACTTCCTGCTTAGGAAAGTCGGTTCTCAGTAAGAGTAGAATGACCTTGGAGAGGGACATGATTCTAGGAAAGGTGAAATGTAGACTAAGGCGTGGAAGATCCTTGACCAGGTGGATTGATGCAATTGTCACATTTGGTTCTTTTTTGTGAGGAAGTATAAGGATGGCACAGAATACTGTTCTGTTTAGATTTTTGGTTCATAGGATCATATTTGACTCGACGACACCTAACAACAATAACTTGCTTATTTGTTCTGCTCCTGACAGAACTAGAATTTGCAAAATCCATCTCATTGAAGAATGGGAGTTGGTATCTGTATTGGCATTGCATTGAACTAGTGGGTTGTTTCAGATAGAATTTTCACTTCCATGATATTAAGTCTTCCTGTCCATGAGCTTAGAACAATATCTAACAAAACTCAAAGATCTGTTGACTGGAACTTCTCTAAAGTGCAAAAGAACAATAATGCCAGTGTAGAGACAAAAGTGTGCCTGATCTAGGCCATGGACTTCACGATTTGCTAAGCATCAGTGAGCTAAACAATGGCTAAAGATGACAGAATAAAAAAAAATGATGCCTTTGAAGAGTGGTGCTGGAGCAGACTTTTGGACATCAGTCTTGGAGAAAGTGAAACCAAGTTTCTCTTTGGAGTCTCAGATTTTGAAGCTCTACCTCACAAAATTTGGGTATGTTCTTGGAGAAGGACATCATGCTTAGAAGGCTGGAGAGATAGTGCAGGAGAGAAAGAGCCCAGAAGAGGTGGATGCACACAGTAACTAGGGAAATGGGATTAGTTGTGTTGGAGTCAGTGGGATTGGCTCAGGACAGGGCAGGATTCAAAGTTATTGTACATAAGGTTGTGAGTAGTCATGAACTACTCAATGGCACTTAGCAACAATCCATGAGCATGGTATAGTCATCCATTTTTATAGGTTTATTTTTCTTTCTTGCAGTTACTTTTTGCCATGCCATATCTGTTTCTATAGTCTTATAAAAAAGAGTACATAAAATCAGAGCCAAATTAGAGAAAATACTTGCCAGAAAGGACCACCAAAAAAATTGAAGAATTAGACTCTATTGTAAAAAAGAAAGGTTTCTTCAAATTGCATGATATTTAAATTACAATGGACATTGCATGGTATACTTTATGAATTTGCCAACATCTTATTTATTTAATTAACTATATAATAATTCTTCTAATGATTAAAATATCAATCTAGTTGGTAAAATGGAGCAGAGAGAACTAACAGAGGAGTAACTGGTATAAAAATTAAAAGTCAAAGAGGGATTATTAAAAGGTCTAAATTTTTTAAATTGTTAACATTAGGTACTGATTAACCATTTTAACAAATATATTCTAGCATTAGGAGAAATTAAGCTGAGAAATAGGAAACTCAAACAATTTTATATTATGCATAAATATTTGTAGAAGAGCAAAATAGTGACGCCACGTCTAAAACAAAATAATGGGTAAGATTATTTAAAAAAAAACACCCAAAAACCAAAAACCAACACATTGAGCTGGCTGTATATAGTCCTTTTTCTGAGACCTTACTATTAGCTTTATGATTCAGAAGAATTCTTCTTCTGAACCATAGAATGTTTAAGAGTGTAACTGCATCTGTTTCTTGAGTCAAATATATAGACTAGATATTTTTACAAAAGAAAGAGGTAACAGAATAATTGGATTCCAGGATCAACTGTGTATGAATACGTTTTTCCAAAGATATATAAATATCAACAAGAAAATGAAAATATATTTATATTGTGAATATAACAAATGGGAAAATTGATAAGTGCATTTTTATTTTCATACTACTGAATAATAACACTTCATTAATAACAATTGGTGAATGGAATGCAAAACATGGAAACAAACAAAAACACCCCTTGTAACTAGAAAATATGATCATAATGGCATAAATTCACCAGAGATCATATGATAAAATTTGTACAATTATTTATTCCCTGTATGTGGATCTTTCCTGACAGAAGACACAAGAAAAACAAACAAACAAACAAAAAAAACAAACCAAAAACTAGTTGTATCAGTGGAAAAGAGAAAGCTTCCCATTTTCAGCAGTCAAAGCAAAGCCAGGAGACATTTGTGGAAATGGACATCAATTTATCCTCTACAAGATCAAACTGAAGCTGAAGACAAAAGAGAAATCTATAAGAAGAGGCTGTAGCAGTAGGAACATTAGAGCCATTATTAGAGCCATTGTTAGAAGGGTCTTAGCTGAAAGCAGAGTACCAAAAGAATGTCTATCTTCATTTCATTGACTATAAAAAGATGTTTGACTATGTGGGTCACAACAAATTGTGTCTGATACTTTGAAAAGATTGATAAGCCCAGAACACTTGATTGTACTTTTGTAAAACCTATACTTGAACCAGGAGGCAGTCATCAGAATAGAATAAGGAAACATTGCTTGGTTCAAAACCAGGAAAGGTGTATGTCAGGGATGCATCCTATCTACATACCTTTACAATCTATATTTGGAACAAATCTTCTGGGTGGCTTGGCTCTGTATGGAGGAATGTGGCATCAAAATTAGAGGAAGACTCATCAACAACCTGCATTATGAAGATGATACAATCTTGCTTGTCAAAACTGATGTGTACCTGTGGCATTTGCTGCAGAAAGTCAAAGGCTGCCGTCATAAATATGGATTGAAGCTCAACATCAAGAAAACAGATTCTCCCCAATGGGATAATTAGCAGGGTCATGATAGATTTCCATCTATCATGAGATTGAGAATGTTAACAGCTTCGGCTTGCCAGGCTCTACAGTCAATACTCTTGGTTCCAACAGTCAGAAAATCAAAAGATGAATTGCCTTGGGAAAATCTGCTGTCAGGGACCTCTCCAGAGTGCTAAATAACAATGATGTCAGTCTAGAGACTAAGATGTGCCTGATCCAGGCTCTGGTTTCCCAACTACTTGCTATCCGCCAGAGAGCTAGAAAATGACTAAGGATGATAGAAGAAGAATCAATGCCTTTGAGCTGTGGTGCCGGAGAACAGTATTGAATATAGCAGGGATTGTTAAAAGAACAGATTCGTCCTAGAGAGAGTGAAACCAGGGTGTTCATTGGTGGCAAGGTCTTTGAAGTTCTGTCCTACATATTTTGGGCATGTTGCCAGGAGGGATCAATCCTTAGAGAAGGTTATCATGCTTGAAAGGATGGAGAGACAGCACAAGAGAGGAATACCCTGGGTTAGATGGATTGACTTAGTGACTGGGGTAATGAAGGTATGTGTGTCAAGACAATGAAACTGGTTCAAGATAGAGCAGGTTCAGGTTTGTTGTACATAGGATTACTGAGTTGCAAACAACTGAATGGCGCCTAACAAGATCAACAACAATAGACAAAATATAACCTTGATTTCATCTCACCTGGAGTTTTAAAAAATATCTGTTGTTGTTGGTAAGTGCCATTGAGTCACAGGCAACTCATAGAGACCCTATGAATTTAAGTCCTGGACACCTCCTGTATAACTTTCATCCTTTCTCCAGGTTTATAGGGTTTCCAGAGGCAAGCTATTACGGTAGTGGATGCCACTCTTGGTTCCAAGTTTGTTTTAATTGGGGGGCTCCACCAAACACTGTCCACAATGGGTAACCTTTCTCGCAATTGACTCGTCAGTGTCACAGTGTTTGGCTTCACAGAAACCATGAGTTACAGCTGCACAGCAAGTGAACATATCAGGGTTATTCGAAGTAGAAGAATGTTTCACCAAAAACAATTAAAGGTAGGCCTGAGGGCAGCAGAGTAGAGTCACCCACCTTTGGCTTGGCAGCATGACTTTCTGTCTGCTAGGCCAACTGCCCTCTCTCTATGCTGTTTTTGTTGTTGTTGTTAAGTGCCGTCGAGTCATAAGCGACTCATAGCGACCCTATAAATGAAAGACCTTGAATGCAAACACTCAAAGACTTGATAAGTTTTGGAATAATATTATTGACATCATCCATCAATAAAACAAAAAAATCACGAGGGAAAAAACAAGAAAGAAAGAAAAGACAAAAAATTTTTTGTCAAACATAAAGGAAACAAAGTGAAAGAAAGAAAAGATAGTTAAAAAACTGAAAAATAATATTTAAAATGACATCTTAAGAAGACAAAGAATAATAGTATAATAAAATATACAAAATCTAAAGTTAGAAAACCTAAAATAAGGAGTCTGTGGGCAAAATATTGCCTTATGCTCAAAGCATCAAAAACATGGAAGGAATACACATAGCCACTGTGCCCAAAAGACTTGGTAAACACGGAACCATTTTAGGAAGTAGCATATTATTAATATATTAATATATTGATTAGTAATCAATTGCACTGCAGTAAGAAATCCAAGCTACAATAAGAGCACTGGCAAGAAACAAGGCATTATGAGTTGACAAATACTAATTGAGCTGTTTCACGAAATGGAACCTTGAATGTGTTCAATACCCTATGACAAGATATTTTGAAGATATTTACCAGGCCACTGAGTCAATGAGGGAAGAGAGAGAAATTGTTGTCCAATTGAATGCAAAAATTATTCTTAACATCACATGCAAAAAAACAGTGTTGCTAAGATTATGTAATAATACTAGAGAAGTATTTCTATAAAGAATTGCCAGAAAATCAAGCTGTGTTCAAAATGTGTTGTGGAAAACTAGATAGTAGTTCAAATGACAAACAGATCTTGCATGAAAGCAGAATATATCAGAAAGGTGTATTTTATTGTCCATGTGACTTAATGCAACTTTGTAGATGATAATATATTATGGTCACATAAAGAAGAATAAGAATTCCAGAGAAAGTTTGCATGGTAACTTCTGTGAAAGGAGCTGGAAGTGGCAAAGTTGGTTTATGTATGAACTCTAGTAGTTGAAGTAAGCCAACATGCCAACTCCAGTGATTCACCAAGGTAGAGAAAGACAACAAGGCTATTAGTAACTCTATAAACTAAACTATAAACTCTATAAACCTGAACTATAGTTACCCAGCGGCTGCCTTTCCTAGGAGCCCCTCTTACAATCTGGAAATTTAATTCTATGCTATCCTCAATACACTTTACTTAACCAAGATGTGTAGTTCTTGAGGTTATTCTTCCATCTCTTGAATAAAAGCCAAGGGGGAAAGTACCAAAGAAAAAAATTAAATAAACATAAATAGATGAGAGAGGAGTGGCGTAGGTAATGGATGGCTGAATAGAAAGAGAAAGAAGGAGAGAAAGTAAAAAGAGAGGAGGGAAAAGCAAGCAGAGAAATAAATTCCAGCTGACGCACATGATTGTAGTATGGATGAAAAGCTCACACACACTGTGCTACAAATTTGAGGTGAGTGATTCAGGACCTGGAACCACATGGAAGGAGAGATGGGAGGGGAGAAAGCAGGAGAACAGGGGAGAAGGAAGGGTAGAAAAAGAGAATGGGGGGGAAGGAGAAGTGAGGGGAGAATGGGATAAGGGAGGGGAGAAGTAAAGGGAGAAAGAATGGGGGAAATGGGAGAGATGGTAAAAAAATCAATTCACAAGACTGTGAGAACCACTATATTTCAAGGCATATTCATAATAATATTCAGTTAATATTATTAAAAATGTGTAACTCAATAATTGACAGAGAAACCTAGAGAAATAGACAAAGACACAGTAAGAGTAATTATTTTGTCATTAAATGAAAGTCAATCAGTGCAAAAAAAAAATCCTAAAAGTTTATAAATTTTGGTCTTTGTAAATCAATTAAACAAAAAGTAACAAAAAATTAATTAGATATTCCACATATTTGGAAATTAACAAATAGTATAATAACTAACCTTTGGATGGAAAGGTAAAAATTCAATTATAAATTAATTAGCTAGATCATACCAAAAGATATTTGAAAAGTGAAACATTATAAAGATAAAAGTTTATTTCCTTAAATAGATGCCTGTGGAAGCAGCAGTCAGTAAATCATACAATGTAACACTGGTGAAATCTTTAAATTGTTCAAAAGAAAATATTTTTCTCTGAAGACTAAAGTATGGCCAAGTCAAATCATATTATTTTTATATATGTCTGAAAAATAGAAACCAACTAAGAAAGAATTGAGAACTTTGATTTGTGGTGTTGAATATATCATGCATTGTGAGGAAAGTAAATATGTCTGTCTTAGAAGTGAGGATGGTGAGAATCCTTTACAAGCCCTTTGGTTGTGATATGAAGGGTCCAGCCCCCACTAGAAGACATCAGGAGAGGAAGACCCTTAATATGATAAAGATCACAGTATCTGCAATAAGTATTCAAGCAATGTAATAATTGTTGAGATAATTCTTGACCAGGAAGTTTCATTCTGTTCTAAGAGTTCAACAACTTATGGAATAAAACTTAAATTAAAAAAAAGAAAGCAATGTTTATGCAAAACTACTAGAGAAGAACACACAGTATTGAAAGAAGGGACCAATAAAGATAATAATAGAGAGTAAATAAATAAAGAATACTTATAAAATGATTTTATTAAAATCTGATATGATAAAATATGGTTTTTGCCATCTATTTTTCTTCTACACAATGAACTAACCTTAGTGTTTTAACAAGATGATGTTAGTGTTTCCCTTTCTGTACTCAGTTAATTAATTTTTACATGTTTGAATTCCAACGATATTGTATATGAACCTTCTCATCTAACAATATAATTGTGGCATACTCTAGGTAAGCCAGTGATGCCCATGCATAAGCAAAGGAATTAAGGATATTAACTGATCGTCTTTGAAGTGAGATAGAAATGATATGAAGATGCTCTTAATTAATATGAATTTTGAAATAAAAGATAAATGAACAAAACTTTGACCTCACCTTGATAAATGTATTAATGAGGCTTAGTCTTTCCTATTGGTTGCTTTTTGCCCTTTCTAAGTGTCTGCTTTCACATCTACTCTCTTCTTGTCCAAGTTTCTGCATTTTCAACTACTCTCTTCCTATCACACAAAGGTTAGAATTTGATCTTGCATGAAATGCCTAAAGCTCCACGAAATAAACTGAACCCATTTTAAAAGGTTCAGTGCATATATGCATGAATGCACCCAAATTACTAGTTACATTACTATGGTCCATTATACTTAGCAATTGTGGTTAATTGGAGATAAAAAAACATTAAGTTATTTAATTTAAAGCCAAGGTAAAATCATTATGAATCTACTTTTGAATCATATGCTTGGTGGTGTTACTCTTTATATGCTGAGAATTCATGGTACATCAAACTTTTAGTTTATGTAATTAAAATAATAACAGGAGAAATTATATAATGTGAACTGTTTTAAAGTCAAACATGATAAGGCTTCCACTTTGTCTATAGTAAAATTTAGATTCTAAAACCAAAATCATCTTGGAGGATGCTTAGGTAAACTTTTTATTAAAAAATATATAAAAAAAAGAATATCATTATCTTCTTATAAACTCAGATGATATAGTGTTTTCTCTAGCTATCAAATCACCAAAGACAAGAACTATTCAGTTAGACTTCCTTTTATTAAAAAAATAAATAAATCAGATTTATTTAAAAAGTGTGAACACTTTGTTTTTCGTAAAAGTTCCTTCACCCCACTCACCCATTGATTTGTGCAACCCAATGATTAACACCCTGCCCCCTCAACCTCACTCCTCTAATTACACACACACACACACACACACACACACACACACACACACATGCACACCCCTGACTTTTGTCCTTGCGGGACCGAGTTAGTTCACTCAACATAATGTTTTCCAGTCCCTTCCAAGTTAGGTAGTAATTTAGAAAATTATTGCTCCTGCCGGCTGTGACATTCCGTTGTATGAATGTCCCACAACTTCTCAATCCATTCATTTGTGGTTGGACATCCGGAATGTTTCCATATTCTTACGATGGTGAATAATGCTGATAAGAACACTTGTGGTTGACTTTTTAAATTTTTTTCACCAGCACTATGTGCTTTAATATGTATCATGTCTTGGTTCTTAGTTATCCTGTAAGTAATTTCCTATTCAGTACAACTGATTCTCCATGATGTCATCCTGTCTTCAGTCTTGGCTCTTTAACATTCATTGCCTACAATGTTGATAAACAGTAATATAAAACTTATATTTCAATATGTTAAAATCTGATTTAAAGCAACACTGTATCTTAAGTTTTGTATTAGATGAAAATACTTACTTTACCTTTAATGCATTATCTATTCCGTCTTCTTCTTCTTTTTTTAAATACCAGTTTATTTACAAAATTCAAATACATTGGTTTTCACACCAGATCATTCCATTTCTATCACCACTCCTGTCAAATTGTAAGACTCCATGGTTAACTCCCACCCCACTCCCACTGATTCTCAACTATCTCTTTCCAACTTCCCCCCTGCCCCCTTGGATCCTCATACTCATTCTCCAATAATAGTTTTATACAGTATTCATCCTTATGGGACTAAGTTAGTTCACTCAATATAGTCTCTCTTCTAAGTCATCTTTCCCAAAAGAATTTTGTCTCAATCATGGTTATTTAAACTGCAAAGATCTTTGTCATTATTGATAAAGACTCCATGTTTCATCAGATTCATGAAGATACCAGAGTGAGCAGGACGGATGGGATTTGAGTGAGAACTCTTATTAAAACAATTAGTAGTGTGCCTCAGTGGGGAGCAATGAGCCACAGTAGGGAGCAGTGAGCCATGGCAAAACACACCTGCCAGGAGCAAGTAGGACAGTGGGAATTTGAGCATGATACATGGGATGGGGGTGGGGAGGGGGGGATTCCTGGACCATGTGGGATGCTTTCACTTTAAGCAGAAGGGAGTGAGACAGCTAAAGCTCAACTGGGGTGGCAGACCCAGTTCTCAAAGGGAAAACCAAGGTTTCCTAATTTTCCATTCAGGTCCCCATGCATACCCATGCCCCGTGTGCATCTGTGCATTTGTCCATCCTACATACATCCACACGAGCACCTGCCCAACCCTCTTCTGGCACAGTGACTTCAGATTAAGGATCAGCTATTGACTCAGAAGTGAAAAACTCTACCACAGCAATGTTATGAAAGAAACAGGCTACCTGACAACCTATACAAGCCCAAAGCAAAATATCACCCCCCAAAAGTACCCACAGTGTCATAGATTTCCCTAAGGCAGAAAATTTGATGGAATTTTGGACACACAATTAAAAAACAAAAACAAAAACAAAAAACAAAGAAAACAAAAAGACAAACAAAAAACCCAACCAACAATGATTAAATATTTTCAATGGATGAAAGGTAAACTTGAAGAATAACAGGACACTACAAGCAAAACCAAGGAGGAGCTTAAAAAAAAACCAAAACAATGAAGATAAAACAAATGAAGCATTAGAGACTCTGGAAAAACAAAAAACGACAATCCAAAATATGAAGTCCAATATTTCACATGCTGGCAACATAATGGAGGAAAACATGAACAGAGATGAAGTTATGGAGCACAGAACCACTGAAATAGAAGATAGAATTGTGACCACTGATCTGCTAGAACAAAAAGGTGAATAAAAATGAATGAAAAAGAAGAAAATCTAGTAATAATGTGGGACACTATCAGAAAATAACATGTGCATCATTGGAATCCCAGAACAGGAAGAAGCATGTAAAAGCACTGAAAAAGTTGTGGAAGAATTACTAGAAGAAAACTTTCCAGGCATAATGAAGAATGAGAGAATATAATATATATTTTAAAAGCTAAGAGAACATCATATAGAACCCAACAGAAAAACACCAAGGCATATCAAAGTCAAATTTGCCAGAAGCAAAGATAGAGACTTCTAAAAATAATGAGGGAGAAACAAAGAGCAATCTATAAGGGAGAGCAGAAAAGATTAAATACCTATTTCTCAGCAGAAACCATAAAGGCAAGAAAACAGTGGAATACACATATCGAACTCAAAAAGAACACAACTGTCAACCAAGAATACTATACCAAGACTAGAGGGGAATTTCTTCAACATAGTAAAAAGGATTTATGCAACACCAAGAGCCAACATTGTTCTCAATGGAGTGAGATTAAATAATTCCCTTTGAGAATAGGAACAAGTCAAGAATGTCCACTATCACTTCTCCTATTCATTATTATATTGAAAGTCTTAGCAATAGCAATAAGACAAGAGAAGAAAATAAGAGGTATCCAAATTGGAAAAGAAGAGGCAGAATAATCTCTCTATGCAGATGATATGATAGTAAACTTAGAAACCTCTGAAGACTCAGCACGAAAAACTACTGGACATAGTTGACCAATTCAGCAATATGGCAGGATACAAGATCAAAATACAGAAATCAATTGGATTTCTCTACAGTGACAAAGAGAATTCAGAACTGGAGCTAAGAAAAACAATACCCTCTACAATAGCTAATCACAGGTTTAAATACTTGAGACTAAATTTAATCAGAAGTACAAAGGATCTTGACAAAGAAAATTACAAAATATCACTACAAGAAACAAAAATAGACCTGGAGAAATGGAAGAATATACCTTGCTCATGGATAGAAAGATTCAACATTGTGAAAATGATACCACCACCAAAGGCAATTTACACACTCAGTGCAATCACAAAACAAATATTAATTCCATTCGTCAATAAGGTGGAAAAGACAATTTCCAATTTCATTTGGAATAGAATGCAGCCCTGAATAAGCAAAGTACTCTTTAAAAAGAGAAAGAAGGTAGGAGGCATCTCTCTGATTTCAAATCCGACCACATTTCTGCGGTCAAGACAGCATGGTGCTTGTACAATAACAGACTTACAGATCAACAGAATAGAATTAAGAACCTGGAAATCAGCACATTTACCTTTAGTGAACTGATTTTTGAAAAGGAGATGAAATAAGTTAAGTGGGGAAATGACAGCTTTTTAAATAAATGGTGTTAGTAAAGTTAGAAAACTGTAGAAAACTCAAACAAGATCCACTCCACACTCCATACACAAAAACCAACTCAAAGTGAATCAAAGACCTAAGAGTTAAACCAAGGACTATAAACTTCATTATAGAAAACCTTGGAAGCCCTAATCCACAACATAAATAGTCTTCCAAGCATCC
The DNA here is from genome assembly GCF_000299155.1 of Elephantulus edwardii. Taxonomy (NCBI): domain Eukaryota; kingdom Metazoa; phylum Chordata; class Mammalia; order Macroscelidea; family Macroscelididae; genus Elephantulus; species Elephantulus edwardii. Next base: position 5,845,868 of record NW_006399930.1, read on the forward strand.
CAAAAAACGTACAACCAAGAGAGGATAAAATATATTAATTGGACCTTCAAAGAATCAAATCCCAGTGAACATTCATAACCTTCTCCAACAAGGTAAAATGAAAACCCACAAACTTGGAAAAAATATTTGGTAATGACATGTATGATAAAACACTTATATCTAAAATTTATGAAAAGTGAACACTATAACAAGATAAAGGAAAACAGCCCAATTTGCAAAATGGACACCAGATAAGAATAGAAACTTCACCAATGAAAATATTTAGAAGGCAAAGAAACATATGAAAAATGTTCAAAATCCCTAGCTCTAAGAGAGATGCAAATCAAAACAACTATGAGATATCATTTCACCCCAGTAAAAATAGCAAAATTCAACAGAACTGCAAACAGCAAATGTTGGTGAGGTTGTGGAGAAACTAGAACACTTATTCACTGTTGTTGTAGTTGTTGTTATGTGCCGTCCAAGTCATTTGCAACTCATAGCGACCCTATGTACAACAGCCCTAAACCCTGTTCTATCCTGTACCAATCGCATTGCCTCTGACACACCCATCCCAATTACCCCAGTCACTGAATCAATCCACCTCATAGAGGGTCTTCCCCTCTTGCGCTGTCCCTCTACTCTACCCAGCATGATGTCCCTCTCCAAAAAACTGTCTCTCCTTGCGACATGTCCAAAGTATGTCAGACAAAGCCCCAGAATCTTTGCCTCCAAGGAGTAGCCTGGTTTAACCCTCTCTATGATGACTCTGTTTTCTTGGCAGTCCATGGTACATTCAATACTCTTCCCTAGCACCACAGCTCAAAGGCGTCAATTCTTCTTCTGTCCTCCCTAGTCAAGCTGTCAGGTCATGCATCGGACAATGGGAGATTCATTGTTGTTAGCAGTGAAAACGATGAAACCACTATTGAAGATGGTATGGTGCTTTCTCAAAATGTTGGAAATAGAAATACCATTTGACACAGCAATTCCACTACTGGGAATATACCCTAAATAAACCAGAACTGCCACCAAGCACACTCATGTTTATTGTGATTTTGTCCACTATAGCAAAGCGCTGGAAGCAACCCAAGAGCCCACCAACAAATGAATGGCTAAGAAGCTGTGGTATATTCCAACAATGGAATATTTGCTGCACTGAAAAACAAGAAACTCATCAAATATTATATAAAATTGGAGTACATTATGCTGAGTGAAATATCTCAGTCACAAAAGGAGAAGTACTACATTGTTCCACTGTTGTAAAGGGGAGCTGACATCGAAGTTGGGGAAAACTAAAAAGGAATAAATAATGTATATTGCCTTACAACAAATGAGAGAAAGCACTGTTTAGGAGGAAAATATGATTAGGTATTATGGTCATGACAAGTTTCCAGAATGAAAGATACATATTGGAGTGGACTGGGAGAGGGAGGAATTGTATAACAATAATGATTATTTGTGGTTTTTTGGATTTTTTTTTTTTTTAGTTTTCAAAGAGAAAAGCAAACTGGGGTTGGGAGGAGTGGGCAGGGAGGAAAGTATGCAACTATGAATGAATGGAAATCCAAAGTCTCCGTAAACTTTCATTAAAATAAATTTTAAAAAAATCATGGAATGATAAACTATGCCACACTAGTCTATGTCATCTAAAAGCTAAGGATTTTTAAATGAGTAAAGAAGCACTCATTTTATATTTTTACTTAGATTTAACACTGAAATAATTTATGCTACCTACTGCATTTAAATCTGCTTCCATTATTTAAAATTAAGGCAATGATTTTGAATATTTCTAAATGTGTTTGTTGGTTGCCTAGATGTCTTCTTTGGTGGCGTATCTGTTCATTTCCTCAGTTTCTTCCATGCCGACTCCCCATAATCTTGAATCTATCACACCTGAATTTAAAAATAATCTGTAGAATAGTTATAAGGTATTGAACACAAGTGATAGAAGACCAAATGAGTTATGAAAGGATATAAAAGATAAAACCCAGAAAGGGAACACAAAGTCACTACTAAGAAGAGGAGAAAAAAAATACCAGATACTGCCCTGG
>NW_006399930.1:5849850-5850885 GCF_000299155.1 Elephantulus edwardii
GCCTCAGAATCTTTGCCTCCAACATCAGGTTGGCTTCATCCTCTCTGAAATGAAACTGGTCTCCTGGCAGTCCAAAGTATATTCAACAGTCTTCTCAAGCATAACAGCTCAAAGGAATCAATCCTCTTACTATCGTTGCTAGTCATTGTCCAGCTCTCTGACACATAGCAAGCAAATCTGAAGACTATGGCCTGGATCAGGTGCACCTTAGTCTCCAGACTGATGATGACTTTGCATATGAACAGGAGCAAATGATAATGAAGGAAGAAGTTCAAGCTACATTGAAGATGGAGAATACAAGAAGAATATCTATATTCATTTTATCGACTATTCAAAGGCATTTCACTTTGTGAATTAGGGTTGTTTCTTTATTCATCTTTTCTTTATTCCTAATCAACATTTATACTACACAAGTCATTCTGGAAATCAATTTATATGGAGAAGAATGTGTATCATGTTTGGAGAAAGATTCCACAATAGTTTGTGTTATAAAGATAACAAATCTTGTTACCTGAAAGTGACGAGAATTGAAGCACTTACTGAAGATCAAAGACTAGAGTCTTCAGTTTGGATTACACGTCAAAGTAAATGAAACAATAATCCTTAGAGTTAGCCTAGTAGCAGCATTATGATAAATGGAGAAAAAGTTGACATTTTCAAGGGTTTAATTCCACTTTGGTACACAGTAAACACCCATGGGAGCAGCCCTTAAGAAATGAAAAGTCATATTACACTATTTAGAGTGTGGAAAATCAAGGATTAAAGACTAAAGTGTCTTGTACTGTAGAATTGAAACTGAAGACTATCTGACTCTCTGGTGGTTTCCAGAGGTCATTAACTAAATGCATGGGAAGAGATTGTCCATCTTTCTCCTGTAGAACAACTGGTGGACTCGAACCATGTGCCTTTGCAATTGCAATGCATCTTCCTGCCACTAGGCTATCAGAGTTATAGTATTTTAAAATGTTTTATAAACATGTGAAAGTTGGACAATGAATAAGGAATGTTGTTGTTATGTGCCATTGAGTCGCTTGC
>NW_006399930.1:5853135-5854406 GCF_000299155.1 Elephantulus edwardii
ACCACCAACTACTCATATGCAAGTTCAAGCTGAAGCTGAGGAAAATTAACCCAAATCCACAGGAGCCAAAATATGACTTTGAGTCTATACCACCTGAATTTCAGAACCATCTCAGGAACAGGTTTGAGGCCCTGAACACTATTGAATAAGGAATATCAAAGGAAAATTGACGTCATTAAATTGTCTTGTAGACAAAAATTATTTAATCATCAGCCAAGAGAACAAAACAGTCTGTCTTGAAAATAGCATGCTTCTTAGGAGGAAATAATTGTGACACTCCATCTCACATACTTTGAGTATATGTCTGGGGAGGAGCAGGTAAACTACATGGATATTGCTTTTAGAAAAGTAGGAAGTCAGTGAAGGAGACAAAGACCTTCAAGGAAACTGATTCATTTAGTGAAAGCAACAACAGGATTTACGAACAGTGAAAATGGTGACAGCGGCAAAGGATTTAGTTAAGGTTTCCATTTGTTGTACATAGAATTGCTATAAATTGGACTCAACTCAAAATCACCTAACATATCCATTTTCAATTCAGAACAACCCAAAAATTGTTATAGTTTTAATAACACTTTTCTTTTAGTTCACATGTAAATGTCTCAAAAACATTGTCAAATATTAGGCAGAATAATTTTCTAAAACTTAAATTTAGTCTCTCAATTACCTATCCAACAATGACAAATGAGATGTCACTTTTTTTCTTTTCTTCTAATTTTATAGTGGTTTACATACAAAGTTCATAGGGTCACACAATTTGATGGGTTGAGGGAGATATGAGTAAAGGAATGGGCAAAGATCCAGTGTGACATCACTTTTTAAAGAGATCCATAAAATAGGCTACAAATATTGCACAAGTAAGAACTGCTAATTTGACACCAGTGTGAGTGTATGTATATACACAAATATAAGATGCCACAATTATTTTTGTTATTCTCATCACATTGTAAATAAATGGAAATGCAGATTTCTAAATTTATTTTGTTTAATGTCTAAAATTAATTATTAACATATTTTAAGAGTTTTTTTTCCTGCTTGTAAAGTGCAATTGATTGTTAGTTTCTTTTCTAAAGATACAGATATTATTTTAGACTATGCTATTGATTTTAGAAAAAAATGCTGTTCTGGATGTGCTCAACAAGTTGTGCTTAGAAATCTGGAAGATGACTATATGGTCAACGGACTGTAAAAGATCAATATTTATTCCCATTAAAAAAAAGTGACCCCATAGAGTATGGAAATTATCAAACAATATCACACACTAGCAAAAT
>NW_006399930.1:5855631-5868914 GCF_000299155.1 Elephantulus edwardii
TGTTGTTAGACTATGGTATATTGTTGTTCACATACACTACAACATTTTGGCTTTCCAAAATTCAATTTTAGGAAATTCTTTCCTGTGTCCATTCCCTCATCAAAGTGTAAATAGTAATATAATTAATCTATATTTCCCTATTTTAAATCCTTAAAGAAAAATGGAAATATTTAAATAATATCAGACCCAGTCTGGGGCTATTTCCAGCATGGAAAAATGAGTGGAAAGGCAGAATTCTGCAAAGGTGTGTTTTCTGATTTGGGTGAGACTAGGGTGTGACTTTGCTCACAACAGGGTGTGAGCTGATTGGATTTGCCCTTGCATTTTAAAAGGCTTTTGACTTCCAGTCTGAAACTATTTCTAGGTTGAGAAGATGAGTGGAATGTCCAGATTCTGCAAAGGTGTGTTTTCTGGTTTGGGTTTGAGACTAGGGTGTGGCTTTGCTTGCAATAGGGTGTGAGCTGATTTGATTAGGCCTCACATTTAAAAAGGCTTTAAGGCTTTGAAGTTTTTGTGAATCTCCATTCTAAAACAGGTTTGGAAGCAGGAGTGGCATCAACTTCCAAAAAAAAAAAAAAACCACAAAAAGCCAACAACTCCATAAACTCTATGAACTTGGAGAAAAGATGAATGTTTTGTGTCCAAGACTTTCATTCATAGGGTCACTATGAGTTGTCTACAACTGTACAACACTTAACAACAACAACATCAAAATGAACTTTATAAGTGTCAAGCTGAACAAATAATTGAGTAAACGATACCATCAGTTCTGTAAGAAGATTCATTAACAATCTACAATTTGAAGATGATACTTTCTTACTTGAAAAAAATGAAGATAATTTGAAACATTCAAGGCAAGAAGTTGAAGATAAAAGCCTTCAGTTTTGTTTGGATCTGACTCTACAAGACTAAATTGTTCAAAATGTACACAATAAATAACATTATATAAAAGAAGAAAAGAAGATTTCTATCTAGTATTCATTTTACTTGTTCAAACAATCAATATTCATGGAAGCTACCAGCAAGATACAAAACTGTATATTGCACGGAGCACACCTGCTACAAAAAGAGCTCTTCAAATTTTTAGAATTGAATATATAACTTTGATAAAAGGGTATGTCTAGCCCAAATTATAGTCTATCAGTAAATTTATATACATGTAAAATCTGAGAAATGAAAACAGAAAACAAAAAAGTATTTTCCTCTCTTTATGATATTTGTCTAAAACATTGAGTGGACTACTGGAATATAACTTTCTTACTCTGGACATTTAAAAAGGGAAAGTCAATATTTAGGTAACTACTTCATGTACAATAAAGTTCAAGTCCAAGAAAAATGAAAGAAACCCTTAAGGAGATGGATTTGTACAATGGACTTAAGAATAGATTCTAACTTACTAATAACATGACGATATTCAGTGACCAGAAAATAAAAGTCAGAAAACAATAATAGATAAGAAAGATAAATAAAGGGAAACATAAACAAGGTGGAAGTAGGTAGAATGTCATTTCATTGTGGGGAAAACAATCTATAACACAAATAAAAATGTATGTGAATTATTGACTCAACATATATACCCTTAAAACATATATATTCTCTAAAGCTGCAACTAAATTCCCCCAAAATATTAAAAGAATATCAACTGATTGTTTAAAATACTACATAAAAAATTGATGTTTTATTGTTAGATGCTATCGAGACAACTATGAGTCACAGCTACCCGATGAACAGCAGATGTGAATCACATCCTCTTCTGTGCCTTCTTCACCAACCCTGGTACACTTAAGCTCATTGTTACAATCTCTATATATAAAATTAGAGAACTAGTATAGAAATATCTTAAAAACAACTGGCAACTAGATAAGTAGAATAATAGGTCTCAGTTCATCTGTAAGTATGTTTTTCAGCTATCAGTTTATGTCTGTATACCCAATGTAAAATGGTTAATTTTATTAAATTTACTGAATTAGTAGAATTCACTATGTATTCATTGAGATCTCTTCATAAAATCTTGACATGATAAATATAGTTTTAGTTTTCACTAACTTTAATTTCCTCTCATATTGTATGTGATTAAATAAATTAAAATATTTTCCACTGATAAATTTTTGCAATGAAATTTTTCTAATAATCATGTATTTTGTTGTTGTTGATTGCTGTCAAGTCGAGCACAACTAATAGCGACCCTGTGAACGAAAAGCCTTTCTATAACTATTGACATATATCAAAGTTCATAGAGGTTCCAGAGGCATGTTGTTTAAGAAGTGGATGACACTCCAAATCTGTCTTAAACTGGGAGCTCTACCAAATACTGTCCATTATGGGTAACTGTTATGGCATTTTACACTCCAATGACACAAAGTTCAGAAACACACTAAACCCTGGTTACTTCAGCAAAACATATTGACAGAAGAGTGCTGTACCACTTAAAAGAATGTTCCTCCAAAGTATAATAATAACAACCAACTTTAAATACAAATGTCATCCCTGGGATCTTGTTAACTCTAAACAAGAGGCTTAAAAACAAAACAACAACAACAAAAAACCCAACAAACTAAAAGAAAAAAACAAAACAACCGAATATAGTAAGTATGTTGCTGTTGTTATGTGTCATTGAATCACCGAAAATGTATAGTGGCCCTATTTACAGCAGCTCTGAACCCTGTCCTGTCCTGAGCCAGTCACACTAATTCCTACACACCAACCCCCATTGCCCCAGTTACTGTATCAATCCATCTCATTGGGAATCTTCCTCTTCTGAACTGTCCCTCCACCCTTGCTTGGAAGCCAGCAGGATGTCCTTCTTCAGGTATTTGTCTATCCTGGCCATGTGCCCAAAGTATTTGAGAAGGAGATTCAAAATCCTAACCTCAAAGAAGAGACTTGCTTTCACCCTCTCCAAGACAGACCAATTTGTTTTCTTGGCAGTCCATAGTATGTTCAAGACTCTTCTCTACCACCACAACTTGAAGACATCTATTTTTCTTCTGTCATTCTTAGTCATTGTCCAGCTCTTTTACGCATAACAAGTAATTGAGAAGACCATGGCCTGTATTAGGTATACCTTAGTATCTAGACTGACATAATTGCTCTTCAGCATTCAGGAGAGGTCCATGGAAGGAGATTTTCCCAAGGTAATTTGTCTTTTTATTTCCTGACTGCTGTTGTGAATCTGAACAAGTTGTAATTGCTAACAACCACAATCTCTTCTACATCTAATATAGCATTGCCAATTGTCTCAGTGGTGAGAATCTTTGTCTTCCTGATGTTGAGTTTCAATCCATATTGAAGACTACAATCCTTGGCCTTTTGTTTCAGGTTTTCAGTTTCAGCAAACAAGGTTGTGTCATCTGCATAATATAGGTGGTTGATGAGTCTTCCTCCAATCTTGATGTCACACTCCTCCTTATTAAGCCCTGCTTCCTGAATGATCTGCTCTGCATACAGATTGAAAAGGTATGGGGACAGGAAGCATCCCTGATGCACTCCTTTCTTGATTTTGAAACATGTAGTATTCACTTGCTCTGTTGTGAGGACTGCTTCTTGGTCCAAGTATGTTTTGCATAAGCACAATCAAGTGTCCTGGGATTCCCATATTCCTCATGGTTAGCCACAATTTGTCATGATCCACACAGTCAAATCTCTGCATAGTCAGTGAAACACAGATAGTCATTCTTTGGGAACTCTCTGGTTTCTGCCAAGATCCGTCTGACATTGGCAATCATGTCTCTAGTGCCACGACCTCTTCTAACATAGCTTGTATTTCTGATAGCTCTTGGTTGATGAACTGTTCCAGTCATTTCTGGATAATCTTGGATGTTGCTAGTGTGTGATATTAGTGATATTGTTTGAGAATTTCTGCACTGTAGGGTCACCCTTTTTTGGAATTGGAGTAAATATGGATCTTTTCTAGTCAGTTGGCCAAATAGTCGCTCTCCTATTTCTGTGCACAACTTGGTTAGCACATCCAGGACAGCATCTGTTGCTGAAATATGTCAGTTGGTATCCCATCAATTCCTGGGGCTTTATTTCCTACCAAGTCCATTAGAGGAGCTTGCACTTTCTCCTTCATCACCATTGCTTCTTGATAATATGTTGTTTTTTGAAATTTTCAGCCAATTCTTTTTGGTACAGTGATTCTGTATATTCCTTCCATCTTCTTTTAATGCATCCTGAATCATTCAATATTCTGCCCATAGCATCCTTATGCATTGTAACTTGTGGCTTGAATTTATTCTTTAGTTCTTTCATCTTAAGAAATGCTGAATGAGTCTGACCCTTTGATTTTCTGACTCCAGCTCCTTGCACGTTTTATTATAATATTTTGTCTTGTCTTCCCGAGCAGCCTTTTGAAATCTTCTATTCAGCTTCTTAGTTCTTGATTCCTTCCCTTTGCTTTGGCTTCTCTGCACTCCAGTGAAATATTCACAGTCTCTTCTGACATCCATTCGCTCTTCTTTTTTATTCTTTGTAATGACTTATTGCATTCTTCATGAATTATATTTTAAGATATTTAATTAAATGTATGTAGTGTGAGCAGTAGGAGACTTATCAACAATCTACATTATGAAGATTATATAGCTTGTAGAAAGTAAAGACAAGGCAAATGGACAGACAGTACTGTACTATAGAAAGCAAATTATAAATAAATACATACAAATTTAAGCTATAAAGTAAGTAGAATATACGAGTCATATCAATAAACTATAGTTTGATAAGTGTTGTCGTCTTTCAAGAATAAGCCATAAAAAAATAAAATGTACATTAGGGTTAGCTAACAAACATTGAAGAGATCACAAAGAGGACCTAACTAGTTTATAATCATTTCAAGATGTCATTGCAGGGTGGCCCTTTCTGGCACCAGCTCAAGCTCAAATAGGAGGCCACTGAATAGACCTTTCTGGCTCTGGCACTGCCCTACATTCTTTTGCCTATTCCAGAAGAGAAGATACAGAGAGTTGTCCACACCCACTTACTTGAGTCAAATATACATAGTTGTTGTTGTTGTTGTTGTTATGTTCCATTGAGTCGGAACCAACCCATAGCTGGCCCTCCAGTAGGTTTTCAAAGGCAGCTCATTGCCAGACGATAATGCCTATCCTACTTCCAAAGAACAGCTGGTGACCTCAAATCTCTTGCTTTTGGGATTGCAACACAGCTTATACGTAAAATATACATAAAATTTTGGAAGACATTAAATAATTAAATTGATACTGAGTGGAGAAACAATAGAGAAAATGAAGAATGTAATATGATGATATGAAGCACCTGGTCAAAATCCCTTGGTTGCTCCCTAAGAAAAAAGTCAGTAATCTCCTCCTGTATGATTTACTACCCCGGAAAACCCACTCTAGAGTCAGCTATGAATTTAATTGGTTACAACTCAACAGTACATAACAATAATAATGATAATGTCACATGGTGCTAATGGATATCATAATAAAGTAAATATGAAACAAGAAAGAAAAGAAGGAAAAAGAAAGTTTTTTAGAATAAGATCTTATAAATGATGATATTTTAATTTATTATTGAACATTTAGATCAGAGTCACCTGTATCATCATTAGTTTCCAGAGACAATTTCTAACAAAAGCATATACTCTGAAATAAGAAACATCTGAGTACTCATGAAGTACAAAGTAAGATAAAATTTGACACACTGAATATATAGTTTTTAAAGGAGTAGATAATTTATGCCAAAATTTGCTAATGAAATAGAGAAAGAGAACAACGAGTGAACTGGAAACCATGAAACAGGAAAATATTGCCAATAAAGCAAGAACAAAAAATAACAGGCAAATAAGGTTAGCTAACAAACATGGAAATGATCACAAAGAGGACCTAACTAGTTTATAATCACTTCAAGAGTTGATACTAATGTGTTGGGGATAGATGATAATTCTGTATTAAGTGGAAGCTGATGGTTTAACATAACTTTATTATGTCTATAATTCGAGGAGTGAAACTGGATTCCCAGTGAGTATACTGGACTGAAACAAACAAATAACCAGAACAAAACTTTGTTCTGTGATCTCAAAAAACTGACATTCTAGAAGTGATTTTGAACCAAAGGTAACACTCAGATGCTACAACACGAAATTAAATAATATCAGCTAAGAAAAAACTCAACTAGAATTTCCAAAATGACAGTGCATCCAAATATCTCAGAAGAAGTAATCAGGTCTCCAAAAAAAACAGAAAACAAAACAAAGCATAAAACCCAAACCAAAAACCAAACAATATTCTTCCATACAGAAAGACAACATCATTTGTAATATCAAGATTATTTCTAAATTTGTGATATCAAGATAATTTCTAAATATTATGTAATAATGATAATTTTGTACAGAATTCAGCATAAAGAGTAAAATTATCAAACAATAAAAACCAATTAATATAGATTCTAGATTTTGGATTTATCATATCAAAATTACCCATGTCATTTGGCATTTCATCAATTATTTAGGCCATATTTTTTGCTAGTGCTTTCAGTAAGACTTGAACTCCTTCCTTCATTATAACTGATTCTTGCTTATATGGTACTTCTTCATGCATGGCTCATGTATGTTGTTGTTGATGTTGGTGCCATCAAGTCGAGTACAACTCCGATCAACCCTTTTTAATAGCAGACCAAAACTTTGTCCTGGCCTGTGCCATCCTCATCATTTCTGACATACTGAACCCATTGTTGCAGTCATTGTGTCAATCTATCTTGTTGAGGCCTTTCTACTCTTTTGCCAACCCTCCACCTTTACAAGGATGTTGTCCCTTTCCAAGGAATAGCCTCTCCTAAAAACACGCTCAAAGTATGTTGCATGGCACTCTGTCATCTCTGTCATTTCTATATGGCTAGCCCATGAATAATTTCTATAAGAACAAAATTATGCACATGGAATTATCATTCTTCCCAATGTTATTTATAATTGAATATGATTCACATATCAAATGCTTTTGTATGGTCAATAACACACAAATATCTTCCTGATATTCTTTGTTTCAGTCAAGGCTCATCTGATGTCAGCACTTATATTATTCTTCAAAAACCTTCATCTTGAATACTTGGAAATTGCCTATTGATATACTACTTCAATCATTTTTTAATAATATTCAGCTATATATTTTCCTTATAGATTATATTTCTCTATGATTTCACATTCTTTTGGATAATTTTTCCCCTTAATACCATAAATATTATTTTTTGTAAATCAATTGACTAGGCCAGATGTGCAGGATAGGTTTAGAAGAAGTCGTGGTGTGATAGCTACTGTTAGATGGGTCTTGGCAGAAAGCAGAGAGTACCAGAGGAGTGTCTATCTGTGCTTCATTAACTATGTAAAGGCTTTTGACTGTGTGGATCACAATCAACTGTGGCTGACTCTGAGAAGAACGGGAATCCCAGCACATGATTGTGCTTATGCAAAACCTAAACTTGAACCAAAAGACAATCGTCAGAACAGAGCAAGAGACAACACATGGTACAAAATCTGGAAGGCTGTCTGCCAGAGATGTATTCTGTCTCCATATCTTTGCAATCTGCATGCAGAACAGATCATCTGGGACTCTGGGATATATAAGAAGGAATGTGGCATCCGTATTGACGGAAGATACATCAACAACCTACATTATGCAGATTACACAATCCTGCTTGCTGAAACTGAGGAGGAACTGAAGTACTTGCTGCAGAAGGTCAAGGACTGCAGCCTTCAAAATGGATTGAAGCTCAATATCAAGAAAACAAAGATTCTCACCACTGGGCCAATTGGCAACATCCTCATGGATGGTGAAGAGATTGAGATTGTTAACAGTTTCAGTTTTCTTGGCTCCACAATCAACACTCTTACATTAGGAAAGCCAGCTGTCAAAGACCTCTCCAGAGTACTGAAGAGCAAGGACATCGGACTTGAGACTAAGGTGTGCCTGATCCATAGTCTTCACAATTGTGTGACATGTGTCAGAGAGCTGGACAGTGATTAGGAATGATAGAAAGAGAAGAGATACCTTTGAGCTGTGGTGTTGGAGAAGTGTGTTGAATACACCTGGACTGCCAGGAGAACAAACAGTTTTGACCTGGAAAGGGTGAAACCGGGCTGCTCCTGGGAGTCAAAGGTTCTGAAGCTTCATCTGACATACTTGGGGCATATTGCAAGGAGGGACCAGTCCTTGGAGAGGGACATGTTTGTGAGGGTATAGGGACAACGCAAGAGAAGAAAGCCCTCGATGAGATGGATCAATTCAGTGATTGGGGTAATGGGAGTAGTTGTTTCATAGACTGTGAGGGTGGCACAGACTAGAACAGAGTTTATGGCTCTTGTACATAGGGTTGCAATGAGTCACAAGCACCGTGACGGCACATAACAACAACAACATGCAATTTTATTCCAAATTTTTTGATATAGCCAACTGAGTATGTCCAAGGTTAAATCTATGTGCTGAGTGAAATGCCTCAGTTGATATTCTGTCAATTAATGAAGTTGCATTAATTTTTTAAATTTCTTCAGTGAAACTTTGATTTCTTTCTTCTGTACTATTGATTTTTGCATTATATTCTGCTTTTTGAAATGGTATAATGTTGACTATTTCTTTCATAGCAATTATGTGTATTCTTTTCATCTTCTTTTGATACTGTCTACATCATTCTATGATTTATTCATAGCATCAGTATTCATTATTATATTCAGTATTGCACCTGTTGTTTTTAGGTTTCATTTACTCATAGTGAATACCCTATGAACAGCACATATCTGAACCTTGTTTTTCTTTGCCATCTTCACACTTCTTGACACACTAGAGTCCACTGGGGCAATCAACATGTCATTTCATCAGGTTGAGCGAGAATCTTTCTCTTCTTTACCGACATTTCACCCTTCCAAGCATCATGTCCCTCTAGATACTCAAATTTATTTTTCAATTGTTCAGTTTGAATTATAAAGGGATTTTGTGGGATTTTTTTTGTCTTTTTGTTTGTTTGTTTTTTTCTCTCTTATGGTTTTTGTACTCTAGAAAAATCTTGGTTATAATATAACAGAAAACAAACATAGAGATTGAATCTAAACCTAAGCAGAAATGTTAAGAGTCAACCGCTGCTTTCAGTATGCATACATGTCAGTCTAGACAACTAAATCATTATTGAGGAGAGGGAAGTACTAAAGACAAGGAAACAGGGAAGAAGAAATGTCAATGTTGATTCAGTGTTCCCCAAGGGTTATGATTTTTTGTCTAATGTATTTAGATATTTATGTAATGTTGTAAAAGGAAATCATAAAATACCATTCATTCACTTGCTTGCTCACTCTCTCATTCACTCACTCGTTATGGTTGAATCAGACTCATAGCACACGATTTAGCATGTTTTCAGATGCGGTTAATCACAAGGGAGGAGTTCATTTTCTGGTGGATTTGAACTATTCTCAACCTGACTTATGGTTGAGAGTGCAACTCCTTACTCACATCAGTGTTCCCTTGGATCATTTAGAAACCCTCAAATAAGGCATATTGTCACACTTATTTTTTTTTTTTTTATTCCAGAGTCTACTTTATTTCAAGTTTACCATATGTAAATGTTGTGGGAAAGAGACCCAAGTCAGTCTGTCCCTTTGAATGGGGCCCACCTGGATTTCCATACATGGCTTATATAACCATTAAGCCCCCACTGACTAATGTCTTAAGAGTTTCTGAGTGTTGAGATACAAGAAAGGATTAACAGCGGATAAGTGTTGGTCTATATCTGGTTTTCACAGGGGAAAAGAAAGAAAAGATTTTTCCCTCTCCAAACACCCTGGGGGCAGTTTGGCTGTGATAATTCTAGTATTATTTCTGTTCTGACTCTGAACACACTTATATGTCAGCAATGATTCTTCTTGTTGCTTCAAGTTGGATCTCACTTACAGTGATTTTTGTCTACAGCAACCTAATCCTGACTCATCCTCACTATTCTGTGGTGCCTGAGCCCATTATTGTAGTCTCGTGTCAATCCATACCCTTGAGATTCTTACTCTCTTTCTCTTACCCTCTACTCTTAAGTAACTTTTTATACATGTCCAAAGCACTTGAGATGAAGTATCAACAACTTTGAGTGTAAGGAACACTCTAGTTGTAGATTTTCCAAGATAGATTTGTATTTTTTCTTTTGGCAGTCCAAAGTACATACCATATTCTTCACAAAACCATAATGCAAAGGCATCATCAGTTCTTTGATCTTCATATTCATTGTCCAACATTCACATATATATGAGGTGTTAAGAAAAAGATGACTTAAATCAGGCAAACTTTAGTCTTAAAAAGCATCCTTGCTCTTTAGAATTGTAAAAAGAAGATGAAGGGATTCCTGTGTTATTCCTTTGTCTGCGACGTCAAAGCTAACTAAAAGGCATAATGATAACATCTATTTTAGAGTGAACACTGTGTTGTTGTTGTTAAATGTCACCCTATGAATGAATGACCTGAACACTTGTATAACTTTCATCATTTCTCCAAGTTCATAGAGTTTCCAGATGCAAGCTATTTTGGAAGTGGTTGCCCCTCTTGCTTCCAAACTTGTATTAAAAGGAGAGCTGCACCAAACTCTTCCCATGGGTAATCATTATCACATTTGACACATGAATATCACAGTGTTTAGCATCACAGCAACCATGAATTATCTCTGTACAGCAAATGGATGGATCAGTGCTATACATTTAGAAGAATGTTTGACTAAAAACAGTTAAAACTAGGCTTCAAGGCCACAGATTAAAATCACTTACCTTTGGCTAGGTAGCATAACACTATACTTGTCTAAAAATTATTAAGGATTGATCTAACTAATTACTTTTATAAAAAAAACTATAACGTTAAATTGCAGAGATGAAGAATACTTGAATCACTTGAAGAATGGATGATTACAATCTTCAATGTAGACAAGAAAATAACGATCCTCAAACTGGACTAATAAGCAACAACATAACAGATAGATGAGAGGTTGATATCATTGATGGTTTAATTTTACGTAGTGCTACAATCAACACACATGTCAACAGCAGTCAATAGAAAATTTATCAAGGATGTTTTAAAAATGTTAAATTATAAGGATTTCAGTTTTAAAACTAAGATGCTCATGATCCTAGCCACATGGTATTTTCAATTATATTCTAAATTTTGGGAACTTAGACAATGACTAAAGAAGACCCAAGAAAAACCCATGCTTTGAATTGTCATGTTGCTGAAGAATATTGAGTATCCAAGGACTGTCAAATGAAAAAACAGATTGCTCTTGGAGGATGTATAGCTAAGGGCACCATGAAGGCAATGATGGCAAACCTTCTCATATATTTTGGACATTTTCTCAGGAAGCATCAGTTTATGGAAAGAAATACAGTCTTTGAAAAGTGGAGTTCCAGTCAAAGGGATAGAAACCTTCAATAAGATGGACTGATGAATTAATCAGTGTGTTTTTTTTTCCTTAAAATGGTACTTTATCTTTAAAGTGAATGAAATTAATTTTCTCCTATTTAATATGTATCCTAATTATTGAAAGCTATTACTTTAATGTACTGATACTTTGTTTAGTAATTTTGCATGAATAATTCCACATTAAGGAGGAGATTTTGATGCTGTTTTGTGCTAATTTTGCCAGTTTGCCACTGATAATGTAGTTTCTATTTCTTCTTGGTACTCACTGCCTCCTTAAATTCAGTGTTTCCCAATTGCAAATACCTACTTCCAGCCTGAAGAAATTCCCCTACAGGAAGCCTTTTGGACCAAGTGAATGGAAGCTCCAGGCAAGAAAACAATGATAAATTTCACACTGAATACAACAGAGTAAATATCTCTAGGACTTGCCTTTTTCAAGGATGGAGTAAAGATGTTGGATGAATATTCTAGATACATTGCTTAAGGTAGGAAAACAGCATGATATGTTCTGTGCAATCCCCCAGACTTCTGCAGTCAGATTTATCTCATTTATCTATACAAACAATCTGATCATTAATGCAGATTGAACTGGACATAAAGTTACCTTCTCAGTAAATTAATCTCAAGAAAAACCTTTATTAGAATAATTTTACAATTCAGTATTTTTTGAAACTAGTAAAAAGCATAAGAATTTTATGTATCTTAAAAGTTTCTTTCGTATAAGCCTGGGTTGAAAGTTTGCTCTCAGGGAACTCTCTAGTGTACTGAAGAGCCAAGATGTCTATATAGAGACTAAGGTGTGCCTGGACCAGGCTATGGTCTTCACAGTTACTTGCTATGCATAAGAGGGGTGAACAATGAATAAGGATGAGAGAAGAATTGATGTCTTTGAGTTGTGTGGTGCTTATAATGAATTTGAAACATACCATAGACTGTCAAGAGAACAAACAGGTCTGTCCTAGAGAGGGTAAATCCAAGTTGTTCTCTGGAGGCAAGTATTTTGAAGCTCTGACTCACATATTTCAGACACATTGCCAAGAGGAATCATTCTGTAAGAAAGACATCATGCTTGGAAGGGTGGAGGGACAGTTCAGGAGAAGAAAACCTTGGATGAGATGGATTGATACAGTGACTGGAGTAATAGGTGCAGGTGTGTCTGAGACAGTGAGATTGCCTCAGAATAGGACAAGGTTCAGAGCTGTTGTGCATAGGGTTGGTATAAATCTCAGGTGACTCTACAGTGTATAATAACAAAATATAACAAATATTTAATTGATATTTTCTCTTATAACTAAGTTTTAATGGATAATAGTTTTTTGCGCACATCAGGTTTTGTTACTAATAGTGTTTGTTTAATATTTCTTTTCTTCGATTATCTCTTATTTAGAAATTTCAAATTTAATCTCAAAATATATAAATTCTCCATATCTCTGATGATTAACCCAATTTAAATTTTTATATGTTGGGTAGTACTCTGTGGTGAACTATGCTGTTAACTCAAAGACTGGATGCCTCCAATAATTCCTATCTGCCAGTATTTCTATGGGAGAAAAATAGTTTTTCTTGTTTGTATTTAAATCTAAGTAATCTGATGGAGACATTTTGGATCTTTGGCACTCTGGAGAGGTCCCTGAGAGCAGACTTTCAACCCAGACCTCTAGGAAATACACTTTTAAGATATATAAAGTTATTTACTAGTTTCAAAGAATGCTGAAAGAAAGAAATTGTCAAGTTATCCTATTAAAGGTTTCTCTTAACATAATAATGACATCATGATGGATAAAGAAGAGACTGAGGCTGTTACCAATTTCAGTTTCTGGGCTTCACAATCAACACAGACACCAGCAGTCTTGGAATCAAGGATGAATTTGACTGGAATTTTTTTTTAATAATTTTTTT
>NW_006399930.1:5869894-5873416 GCF_000299155.1 Elephantulus edwardii
TTCAAAGAGAAGCTCCAGAAAACTAAACAAAGCATTATAATGGAATGTACAGAGAGTTGGAATTGGAGAATAAATGGGAAAGAAACTCATTTGACATTTTTCAAAATGAAAGAACTAAAAAACAGATTTAAGCCTTGAGTTACAATATTGAAGAATGCTGTGGACAAAATCTTGAAAGACCCAAGAAACTTCAAAAAAAGATGGAAGAAATGTACAGAGAAAATGTATCAAAAATAATTGGCTGAAAATGAAAAATTTCAGAAGTACCACATGAACAAGAGTCAAGAGTAATTAAGGAAGAAGCAGAAAGGCACTGGCAAAAAATAAGGCCCAAAGAATTGATGGGATACCAATTGACATGTTTCAACTTACATATCCAGTACTGACATGCTTTACAGTTTGCTTGGATCCACAATCAATATTCTTAATAATAACAGTCAGGGAATCAAAAGATTAATCACATTGGGAAAATCTGCTGTCATGGACCCCTCCAGAGTACTAAAGAGCAACGATATCAGTCTAGGTACAATGGTGCACCTAATCCAAGCCAAAGTCTTCTGAAGTACTTTTTTATACTTCAGAGAGTTGGACAATGACTAAGGATGACAGAAGAAAAATGTATGCTTTTGAGTTGTGGTGCTGAAGACGAGTCTTGAAAATACCATGTACTGCCAAGAAAACAAATAGGTCTGTCTTTGAGAGGGTGAAACCAAGTATTTCCTTTGAGGCTAGGAGCTCTTCTTCACATACTTTGGGCACATGGGCAGGAGAGACTGGTACTTGGATAAGGACACCATGCTCTGAAAGACAGATGGACAGCGCAGGAGAAGAAGACCCCAGAAAAGATGGATTGATACAGTAATTCGGGCAATGAGGGTTGGTGTGTTGGAATTAGAGAGACTGACTCAGAACAGGGAAGGGTTCAGAGCTGCTATACATAGGGTTGCTACACATCACAGGGTGTCTAACGGCACATAACAACAATAACATACTATGACAGGTTTGAAAGCAGTAGTGGCATTCACTTCCTAAACAACATGCCTCCAGAAACTCTATGTGTTTTGATAAATGTCGATAGTTGTAGAGGGGCTTCATGCCTTTAGTTAATTAAGAAAGGAATGTGTCAGAACTGTTCATAGGGTCACAACAAGTTGTGCTCAACTCGAAGGCAATCAACAACAACAATAAATTCTAGAAGTTCAAATAGGATTTAGAAAAGGCCCTGGAACCACGGATATCATTGCTGATGTCAGATCCTTGCAGAAAGTAGAGAATATCAGAATAATACCTACCTGTGTTTTATTTGTTATGCAAAGACATTTGACTGTGTGGATCATAACAATTATGGCTAACATTAAGAAGAATAGGAATTCCAGAACACTTACTTGAGTTTATAGGAAGCTTATACCTAGACCAAGAGACTGATGTGACAGAACAAGGGAAAACTGCATGGTTCAAAAGTGGAATGTGTCAGGATTGTATCCTTTCTCCATGTCTGTTCAATCTGTATGCAGAGCAAATTATCAGAGAAATCCCTCTATGAGGAAGAATATGACATCAGGATCAAAGAAAACTCATCAATAACTTGTGTTATGCAACTCCCTTGCTTGCTGAAAGTGAAGATTTGAGACACTTGCTGCAGGAGATTGAGAACTACAACTTTTGGTACAGATTACATGTCAATATCAAGAAAACAAAGGTCCTCATCACAGGATCAAAAGTAAACATTATGATAGAGAAAGTATTGGAGCAGTCTACAATTTCATCTTGCTTGGATGAACAATCAATATCCAGGGTACCAACAGTCAGGAAATCAGGAGATATATTGAATTGGGCAAGTTCACTGTCAGGGACCTCTCCAGAATCCTAGAGAGTAATAGTATTAGTCTTAAGTCTAGAGAATTAGTCTTAATGCTTAAGACTAGTCCAGACCATGGTCTTCTCAATCTTTTGCTATGGTTCAGAGAGCTGGACAGATGAATAAAAAGGCCAAGAGAAGAATTGATGCCTTTGAGTGGTTAAAAGTACTGAATATCCCATGGAATGACAAAGAGAACAAAGAGATATGTCTTAGAGAGGATGTAGACAGAGTGCTCCCTGGAGGCACAGTTGGCAAAGGTTTGTCTTTTATAATTTGGACATGGAGCTAGGTGAGGCTATTCATTAGAGTAGGACATTATGCTTGGGAAGACGGGCTATCAGTGAAGGAAAGGAAAATCCCCAAAGAGGTGAATTGACACAGCAACTTCAGCAATGAGTGTAAGTGTTTCAGAGATTATGAGGATGGCACAGGATAAAGCAGGGTCCAAGTTGGCTGTCATAGGGTCAGTATGAGTCACAGTAGACTGAAGAGCAGAATCGAACAAGAACAACAAACACTATAGTATAGAAAACATTCTGTGTAGTCATTGCAATGGATTATTGTACCCAACAATAAGCAGTGAGAGTCTTGGGGGGAGCAGTAGGTGTTCGGATTTTCAGCGATAGGTTCAAAAGTGTGGGACCATTGATTTTAGGTTGCTGATATTTTGGATAGAAATACAGGAATTGATTCAGTACTGTTGATATTGTGGAGGTCAGAAGCCATCATTCCTACACTCCCCACACTTTTTACAACCAAGCTTTTATTTATTTACAAATAAAAGTATTTATAAGCAAGATGAACTTCTGTCTGTTCTAGATTATAATAAATCACAACAATCTTTAAGTCTTGTTTTTGTTTGATATTTTATGCAAGTTAATATTTTGCAAGAGAGTATTTTGCCTCTACTTTTATTTCCTCTTATAATGGCTCCGCTCAAGTATGCAGATACTTTATAAGATTTAACTAGACCATTTAGAAAGCTGTTTGTACTTAGCTACATTCATGATTTATTATTTTAATTGTGTGTTGCAGGGTATTCACAGGAACATTTTCTCAGATGAATGTCTTTTCTGTTGTGGTTTTTCTTCTTAATAACTGAGTTTATGCCATAAAATATTTGTAAGTGTGTTTGCTGATTCTACTATAATCTAATGAAAGTACTGGAGAAAATAAAACATAAACTGTAGGAGAAAATCGGATAAAGTATATTTCTGTATTAAGCTTTCATACAGTTTTATCACTTTTGTATTAAAATCTATCCTCATCTTTATTTCTCTTCCACTTTTAAAATATAAGTTAAAAGTGCTTAAAAACTGATTAAAAGACCTAAAATTCATTTTGCATCTTATGTCATATAAATCTGTGAAATTACCAACACTTTGTATAATAAACAAATTTTTTAAAAAAATGAAATTATTCCTAACAATTGCTAAGACTGAAATACTTTGAACACAGATAGAAAGGAAAAACACTAGTTAATTTAGGTCAATATTCTCAAAAAGTAGCATATTGTTAGGTAACACTTTCATTAATATTGTCTCAAAAGAAAAGAAAAATGTCTCATCAAATATTAATAATAACACTGCATGGTTCAAAATTGGGAAGGGCGTACGCCAGGGATGCATCCTATCTCCATACCTTTTCAACCTATATGCAGA
>NW_006399930.1:5873516-5880904 GCF_000299155.1 Elephantulus edwardii
AGTCAAATATTTTATTATTTATTATAGAGTATATATTTATATCAAAAGCACAAAGAGACTTTAATTCTGAAAACCAGGGAAGATTGCGATGTTACAGATGAAGTATGATTCAGTAATTCCAGTCCATTTCATGGCTACTATGTGCCCAGTCACCTCACTGAGTTAAAATAAGGTGCAAAGGAGGCCAAGGTCATATGTCTGCTCACCCTATGGGTCCCTCAGCAAGGTGTGGTTTCTCAGATTGAGACATGGTTTTTAATTATTATATGTGTGTGTGAGTGTACCGTCAAATTGGATCCAACTGGTACAGAAAGAGGTTGCCCCTCTTTCTCCATCAGAAGATCTGGTGGATTCAAACTCTATACCTCTGGGATTGCAGTGTAGCTTCTTGCCACTAGGCCATCAGAGTTCCCTATTGACTGGGAAATTTTGCTTTAAGGAAACTTTCCAGGACACTGAGAAGCAATAATGTCAGTCTGTAGACTAAGAAGCACCTTACCTAGGTTGTGGACTTCACAATTACTTGCTATGCATCAGAGAGCTGGACAATAACTAAGGATCACAGAAGAATCCATACTTCTGGGTTGTGGTGCTGGAAAATAGTCTTGAACTACCATGGAACACCAAGAGAACAAACAGGTCTATCTTGGAGATGGCCAAACTAAATTTCTCCTTGGAGGAAATAATTTTGAAGCTCCATCTCACATACTTTGGGCACATAGCTAGGAGGGACAGGGCCTTGGAGAAGATCATCATGCTTGGAAGGGTGGAAAGGCAGCACAGGAGAGGAAGACACTGGATGAGATGAATTGATACAGTAACTGGGTTAATGAGATAGGTGTGTCAGAGTCTGTGAGACTGGCACAGGATAGGGCAGGCTTCATAACCACTGTATTTAAGATTGCTTTGAGTAACAGGTGACATGATGGCATTTAACAAGAACAACAAAAATAACATAAATATACATAAAATATACACACAATAGCTATAGAAATAATAACAACAACAATATGTATACTTCCTAAATTGTAGAGAATAAAATCCTGTGTTACAGAGTACTATACATACCTGTACGTGACAGAGTTTCCCCTGGTGTGAATAAAACTTGAATTGAGAAAAATATTTTCCCTCTTCTTTTGTCTTTCATTGCTGATGTAGATATAACTGACATAACTGGCCCTACACTGTTATGAGTCTATACATTTTCTATTGGTGAATTTTAATCACATGGTCGTTGAGTGAACAGTATAACTTCCTAAGGATTAATCTATGCCACCAGAGCTTTCCAATTATATAAAAGGTAAATATAATTCCATTGTGTCTCACTGAAGAGCACATGGTCTATGTAGATAGAAATAAAATTAAAGAAGAGGATATGATGGGTGAGATGTATGTTTGTTAGACTACACAATCTGAATACCAGAATTCTAACAACACTAATTAAAATCAGACTAATTATGCCTTTTTAAATATCTAAACTATTATTGTGTTCCTGTATTATGGTTTTATGAAAATAAATCATAAGATAAATGACAGAGTGGAATGGACTTGATACCATTGCTTTGGTTTGTTTTTTAATCATAAGATAAATGACAGAGTGGAAATAGACTCAGTAGAATTATATTTGCTTTGGTTTTATTTTCTGTTTTTAATCTTGAACATATATCCCTATGGAGTATGTTAATATCAAAATTGTATTTTCTTTACTTACTGTAACTTTAAGAGGACATAGTTGTCAAATTTTAAGTATATTATAAAGAACTCTGGCTCAGAATCCTGATCTTTCATTCATAGTACGCATGACTTTTATATAGACAGACATTGACTTGGAAGAATCCTTAATTATGTAAGATAATTAAATATACTAATTTGCCAGAAACAAATGCATCATATTTCCATATTTCTTTCTGCTATTCAAAATCCTTTACACTTAGAAGGTTTGGCAGCACTTTAAAATACTAGCCTCCTAACCTAAAAGTTCAATGAAATACCAATATAGATATCAATGTCATTCTTCAATCAGAAGGAAAATACAATTTCCAATTTTATTTGGAATAGAAAGAGAGACCAAATAAGTAAAGTCCTCCTGAAAAAGAGAAACAAGGTAGGAGGAATCACATTCCCTAATTTCAAATCATGCTATACAGCTGTGGTGGTCAAGACAGCTTGGTACTGGTACATTGACAGACACATAGATCAATGGAATAGAATTGAGAATCCAGAAATTGGCTGATCCACCTATGCTCAACTGATTTTTGACAAGGAGATAAAATCAGCTAACTGGGTAAACAATAACTTTCTTAACAAATGGTGTTAGCAAAATTGGGAAGCCATCTGTAGAAAATTCAAAGACCCACACCTCACACAATATACAAAAACCAATTCAAGATGAATCAAGAACCTAGGAGTAAAATCAAAGACTATAAACTTCATGTAAGCAAAGCTTGGGAAAACTCTAGAATCCCTAATCGACAGCAGGACCAGTCTTCCAGGCATAATGACAAGCCTACAACCAGAAGAGAATAAAATAGATAAATACGACCTTGTAAGAATCATATCCCTATCCACATCAAAAAATTCTTCCAACTGGGTAAAAGGAAACTCATAGATAGGGGGGGGGGAATATTTGGTAATGACCTATCTGTTAAGTAACTCACATTTAAAATGTATAGAATGATCCAGCATTTCAATAAGAAAAGGTAAACACCCCAGTTGCAAAATGGGCACAGGATATGACTAGACACTTTACCAAAGAAGATATTCAGATGGTAAACAAGCACATGAAAAACTTATTAAAATCCTTAGCTCTTGGAGATGCAAATAAAAACAACTATGAAATATCTTCTAACCCCAGCAATAATAGCAAAGTTCAACAGAGCAGAAAACAATAAATGATGGTGAGATTGTGGAGAGATGGGAACCCTTATTTACTGCTAGTGGGAGTGTAAAATGGTACCACTATGGAAAGCAATGTGATACTTTCTCAAAGAGCTGGAAATAGAAATACTATTTGACCCAGTCATGCCAGTACTAGAAATATACCCTAAAGAAACCAGAACTACTATCCAAACAGACATATATGCACTCATGTTTATTGCTGCGTTATTTACAATAGCCAAGAGATGGAAACAACCCAAGTGCTCAGCAACAAATGAATGAATAGAAAAATGGTATATTCATACAATGGAATGCTACACAGCACAGAAAAACAATGAACTTGTGAAACATTAGACAATATTGGTGACCCTGGAGAACATTTTGCTGAGTGAACAATCTCAGTCAGAAAAGGACAAATACTGCATAGTACCACTGTTATAAAGCATGTCTGACATGGGGGCTTGAGAAAAGAATAGGTAAGAGTAGATAGATAATGAATATTGCATTGGAACATGAAGAAAAAACTGTTTTAAAGGAATATATGATAAGGCATTATGCATATGGCAATAGCCCTGAAAAAGAAGTACATTGCAAAAAGGACTTGTGTTAGAGCAGGGTGGGAGGTAATTGTGTAACAATGAATGAATTTTATATATATAGAAACATCAAAAGACACAGTAAACTAGGGAAGGAGGTAAGAAGGGAGAGGAAGTAAAATGTGAAACAATGAATAAATGAATATCTAATTTTTCTTGAAACTGGCCTTAATAAATGTGGTTATTTGGAAATATTTATCATATTCAGAAAATGAACATTGAAGTTAAAAGAATACTTCCCTCTGAAGTCTAAAACCATTACAGGTATAGTGATAGTAAAAATGAGTATGGGACATGACAACCATATGTACCTCCATAACTTCATATTCAGATGGAGAACGTTTAGATGGAAAAGAAAATGACCCATGCTCACTTCTAAGATTTTCACGGCAGTATTTGTGAGATTGAGGTGATAACCCAGTACAAAACTGAAGAAATATTAGCAGAAACCATCAAAGGAAAGATCAAATTCTACTGTATCACTTTAAAGTGACTTGCCCTTAAAAAGAGGAATGTTGTGGCAGTTTTCTTTTCTCATTTTAAAAATAGGCCGCCAGAAATCCCTAGAGATATTTAGTCAATGTGAATAACTAGAAAGACTTTTAAAAAAAAAATCAAGGAGAAATAAAAGAAGTTGAAGGAGAATGTAATATTTATTTTTAATTCTAAAATACACTAAGAAGGACTTTATTTTATCCATTGATTTGTTTCTATAATATCAACATAGAGAGAGAGATCAGCTGGCCCAGTGGACAGAAAGTGATGCTACCAAGCCAAAAGTGGGTGACTTTTAATCTGTGGCCCTCGGGCCTGTCTTTCATTGTTTTTGTTCAGACATTCCTCTAGGTCGTATAGTCCTGGTGTTTGCCTTAACTCAGCGGTCACTTGTTGTTGTGAGGATGAACACTGTGACACTGATGTGTCAAATGCGTTAATGGTTAGCTACCATATGCGGACAGAGTGTAGGGGATGGAGCTCCCTGATTAAAACAAGCTTGGAAGGAGGAGTGGCATCCACTTCCACAATAGCTTGCCTCTGGAAACCCTGTGAACCTGGAGAGAGGATGAAATGCACCCAAGCATCCAAGCATCGAGGACTCTCCTTCATAGAGTCTCTATGAGTAGCCTGCAACTCGAAGGCACTTAACAACATTGCTGTGGGCATTATTATGGATTAAAATTATTATATTTTTACTCAAAGCTATATGCACATAACAGAAAACTTTTGTGTGTGTACCTTTTTTTTGGTGGGAAACAAGAAAAGTTAAAATATATGACAGGATATTTAATTGAAGTTTCTATTCATTATCTGTGATAGAACAGAAAAGATTCTATTAGTTAAGTATAAGAGACAGAGGAGAGGGAAACAGACCATCTATGGGAGAATTGATTCTGTCTTTGAAAATAACTACAAACCCCTTTGTAATTTTTTAAATTAATAAAATCCATGAAATAAAGGTAATAATGTTATAGGAGAGTAATTTAAAATTAATCTTATACAAAAGGAATCTCTATATATTTTTAGTAATCATTGATATCACATGCAAGCAAGATTCTGCTGAAGACTATCCAAAAACAACTGGAACAGCATATCAATAGAGAACTGCCTGAAGTTCAGGCTGTGTTTAGAAGAGGCTGTGGCACTAGGGATATTATAACTAACGTCAGATGGATTTTGTATGAAAGCAGAAAGTACGAGAGGAATGTCTATCTGTATTTCATTTACTGTGCAAAGACTTTTGACTGTGTGGATCATAATAAACCATGGCTGAGTCTGAGAAAAATGGGAATCCCAGAACACTTGATTGTGCTTATGTAAAATCTATACTTAGATCAGGAGGCAGTTGTCAGAACAGAGAAAGGAAACACTGTATGGTTCAAAATTGGGAAAGGTATATGTCAAGGATGTATCCTATCTCCATAGCTTTTCAATCTATATGTGGAACACATTATCCAGGAGGCTGGGCTCTATGAGAAGTGTGGCATCAGGATTGGAGGTAGACTCATCAACAATCTGTGTAGTGCAGATGATACAACTCTGTTTGCTGAAATGGTAGAGGACCTGAAGCACTTGCTGCAGAAGGTCAAGAACTACTGCTTTCAATATGAATTGTAGCTCAACATGATGAAAACAAGGATTCTTATGACTGGGCTGATTGGCAGCATCATGATAGTTGGTGAAGAGATTGAGATTGTTGACAGCTTCAATTTGCTTGGCTCTACAATCCACACTTCTTGGTATCAGCAGCCAGGAAATTAAAAGATGAATTGCATTGGGAAACTCTGTTGGCAGAGACCTCTCCAAAGTATTGAAAAGCAGCAAAGTCAGTCTGCAGACTAAGGTATATCTGATACAGACCAGGGTCTTTGCAATAGCTTGCTATGTGTCAGAGAGCTTTACAATGACTAGGGATGATTGAAGGAGAGTTGATATCTTTTAGGTTCTGGAGAAGAACATTGAATATACCATGGATTGCTAGGAGAATAAACAAGTTTGTCCTAGAGACGATGAAGTCAGACTGCTCTTTGGAGGCAAGGATTCTGAAGCTTCGTCTGACATACTTTGGACATGTTGCAAGGTTGGATCAGTCCTTAGAGAGTAATGCAGTGCTTGGGAGGGTAGAGAGATAGCACAGGAGAGGAAGACCCTCAATGAGATGGATTGATTTAGTCACTGGGATTATGAGGATAGGTATGTCAGAGTCAATAAGATTAGCAAGGGATAGAGCAGGGTTTAGGGCTATTGTACATAGGATCACTATGAGTCACAAACGACTCGATGACACAACAACAACAACCAGACATGTAATAATGTCTGGCAATAATGTTGTAGGAGGGGAATTTAATTAATCCTATTCAAAAGGAATCAGTATTTTTAATAACAATTAAAATCTGTTGCACCTGTTATAGATACAAAATTATCTATCAGTTTGATATATTGGGGAAATTCATTTTTCTAATGAGTACAGCACTTGTCTGTTAGTTTTCTCTACTGAGGTAGCTTGTTAGTTGCTGTGATGCTGAAAGCTATGCTATTGTGTCAAATGCCCCCAGAGTCACCCATGGGAGACAGGTTTTAGTAGAGCTCCCAGATTAAGAGAAACTAGGAAGCAGGATTGCCATCCACTTTTGAAATAGTAGGCCTCTGAAAACCACATTAATAAGAGAGAAATATTGATAGTTTTTGTGTTTAGTAGAGCTCTACTCAATATTGCGGTCAGAAATTGACCAAAAGTGAAGTCAGAATGTGTTTATTATACTTGATGACTAGAATGCAAAAGTTCTAAATAATGAAGAAGAAATGGTGATAGAAAGTATGGAATTAGGGATTGAAATGAGACACTTTGTAAATGAAATGATTTTTTATTCATTAAAATACCTTCATTTTTTTAAAAAAAAGCATAAACTGTAACTTTGCACACAGATATCACCTAACAGACTGCTGGAGGAACTCAATGTCAGCAATCAAAACCAAGACATATGGACTGCAGAACAGACCATCAATTATTCTTGTGGAAGTTCAAATTGAGGCCAAAGAAAATGTCAATAATTTCATAAGAACCAAAATATGATCTTTTGTCTATCCCATCTAAGTTTAAATATCATCTTAAGAGTAGATTAAAACCATTGAACATCAGTGATATAAGACCAGATGAGTAATAGAATGACATCAAAGATATAGTCCATGAAAGAGCAAAAGGTCATAAGCACGACAGAAGATAAATAAAAAAACAAAGATGAATGTCAGAACATTCTCTAAAAATTACACTAGAATATGCAGAAGCTAGAACAAAGGGGAAATATGCCAGAACTAAGAGAAACAATACCTTTCACAATAGCTGATGACAAGATTAAATACTTGGGAATAAATTAAACCAGAAGTACAAAGGATCTTTTCCAAGAAAATTACAAAACA
>NW_006399930.1:5886974-5887810 GCF_000299155.1 Elephantulus edwardii
CAGTGCGATTGGCACAGGACAGAGCGGAGTTTAGGGCTATTGTACATAGGGTCGCTATGAGTCGCAGGCGACTCAACGGCACATAACAACAACAAAAACAACAATATTTTAAATCAGTAAAATATATGTAACCATGAAAGGCATAAGATCTTGAAGTAAATTTAATATAGAATAATAGTCTTTCTTTTCACAAACATTGAATATAGTGTCAAAAAATTCAAAAAGAGAGAATATTGGTGAGCACACTTTCACAGAAAGATGATACAGTGAGTCAGAAACGGAAAATGTTTAAGGAATGAGAGTATTTAGAAAATTAGCTCTCTTCACATTTATTTTTGGCTATTTATTCTATTTTCTATTGATACTCCATTTTTTCCACCCCCTCACTGGATAATGTTGTATGGGTAGTTTACAGTTCATTATATGTTCAGTAAAGTTTATTAGTCTTACATACACAAACTGGAGTGATAATATTCAGATGTTGTTTTAGGTGTGATCAAGTCAACTAATATTCATAAAGACCTTTTGAACAGCAGATCAAAACCTTGACCTATCCCCCATCATTCTTATTATCTCTGATATATTAGAGCATATTTCCACAGTTACTGTTTTGATCCATCCTAATAGTCTTCCCCTCTTTTGCTGACCCTCTATGATTTCTTTTTTCATTTCCTCCTTAATGACACTCTTAAAGTGTGGAAGACCAAGTTTTAAAATATTTGCCACTGGGGAGCTCTGGTGGCCTAGTGGTAAGGAGCTGCAACTACAATCCCAGAGATGCACGGTTCAAATCCACCAGATGCTCTGCCGGAGAAGGAGGGACAATCTCCTCCTGT
>NW_006399930.1:5887910-5893400 GCF_000299155.1 Elephantulus edwardii
TAAAATAAAAAAATTAAAAACAAAACAAACAAACAAAAATAAAATATTTGCCACTAAGAAACATCCTAGTTTCATCTTCTCCAAGACACTTAATATTACAGCATTATTTTCAGTAATAATTGTCACTACAGCTATCACAAACCAACAACGTTCTCATATGCACATATGAAAAGCCATCTAACAGACATAAAATATTTCATCAGCTTAAAAAGGAGGTTTATGTTAAGTACAGGAAACCTCTGCGGATTCCATCAGTGTAAAAAGACAATATTGTTGTTAGTTGTTACTCCAGTTAAGATGAATCATAGCCACTCCACAAGGACAGACTAGAACTGTTACTTTAAATTTTCAAGGTTGTGACCTAGCAAGATGTCCCCCCACCCATGGATAGGAACTTAATGACAATGGGTTGAAAGTATCTGATAGAAAGTTTCACCATTCTTGTCTCTCGGGAGCACCTTGGTTATGTTTCTACAAAGACAGATATCTTTGTTGTTTTGGCTGTCCATTAGATATTCAATGCTTTTCACTAAAGCAACCATTCATGGAAATTGATTTTTCTTTAGTCTTCCTTATTCATCATCCAACTTTCACATGCTTAAAAACAATTGAAAATGTCATGGCTTGGGTCAGGTGCACCTTAATCTTTACATTGGCATTTCCTCATTATCATTTTGAAGAGATTCTTGATAGCCTATTTGTGGAATGCAATATGCTTTTAAAATCGTTGACAACTTTAATCTTTTC
Source organism: Elephantulus edwardii (assembly GCF_000299155.1). Lineage (NCBI taxonomy): Eukaryota > Metazoa > Chordata > Mammalia > Macroscelidea > Macroscelididae > Elephantulus > Elephantulus edwardii. Next base: position 5,888,658 of record NW_006399930.1, read on the forward strand.
TTCATCTATCATGATATTGTGTATTGATGCAATTGTGAACTTTTTTCCCTTTATATTTGTGTTTATAATTTATATTGAAAACTGTTACTTGATGTTTGTAATCCATGTTGAATACGGCAGTCTCTGATCTATAGTATATTCTTCATGTCTTTTTTCTTTTCTGCAAGCAAGATTGTTTCATCTGCACAAAGCAGGCATTTTAAAAGTCTTCCTCCAATCCTGATGCCACATTATTTTTTTTTTATTTTACTTACTGTTTGTATTTTTCTTGTGGTTTATTTCAAGGACTGCAGAACTCGATTTTTTAAAACAATATAATTATTTGATTTAATTTAAGCACCCAAATACCCTGTATTCAACATGCTTTTAGAGGTATTTCTTGGAGACCAAATAAAATTTCATTCTGAATCCATTATTGATTTTTTTATGTAATTAGTACTGTTATAAGTGTTCATATTTCTTGACATCTTTCTATTGCTACTGTTTTGAAGGACACATGAGCCAGATTCATATTCAGTTCTTAACAAGTGTTTTAATCGGAACCCTTATAAGACAATATCACATTTTAAAGATGAATACATAGTGATTCAGAAAAATAAACTTCAACAATGTCATATAATAATGATCTAAGCAGATAGTAATGAATCAGCTATCAAGTATCATAAACACTGTTGGATGAAATTAGGAGAGATAGTCAAATTAGCATGACATTCCTTTAACTTGGTTAAAGAAAAGAAGCATAGGTACCTCATATATTAGTTACATGATTGTCTTATAAATTATAAAAGTTTATTTCAAAGTAGCTGTAGATTGCATATTCCTACTATCTACAATAAGTGTTCAGTTCATTCACATTTATTCTGACACTTAATAAAGCTTAAGTGGCAACTAATACAATATTAATTCATTCATCTAATAATGACAAATACTATTATTTCATTTTTATGTAGTGTCACGTCAAAACCAACCTATAGTGAATTTTCAGCAGCAATAAATAGCACAGGAGGAGATTGTCCATCGTTCTTCCAGGAAATAGCTAGCAGATATAAATCATGTGCCTTTGTATTGTCAGGACAGCTTCTTATCCATGAATTTAAAATTAAGAAAGTTGGAGAAGGATGTGATGCTTGGGAGGGTGGAGGGACAGCGCAGGAGAGGAAGATCCTCTATGAGGTGGATTGATAGTGACAGGGATAATCATGGTAGGTGTGGTGGAGACAGTGAGATTGGCACAGGATAGAGCAGAATTTAGGGCTGTTGTAGGGTTGCTATGAGTCACAGGCAACTCGATGGCACATAATTACAAGAAGTCAGGGTTATATTCTTTCTCCATATCTATTCAATCTGTATGCTGATAAAACTAGTAAAAAATCTAGTCTCTGCAAAGATAAGTGTAATATCAGAATCAGATGAAGACTTGTTAACAGCGTATTTTATGCAGATGGTATAATCTTGCTTGTTGAAAGTGAGAAGAATTTGAAACCCTTGCTGCAAATCAAAAATGACAGCCTTTAATATGAATTGCATCTTAATATCAAGAAGACGTTGAAGACTGTCCTTCATAGGGTCGCTATGAGTCGCCTGCGACTCGACTGCACTTAACAACAACAACAACAACAATCAAGAAGACAAAGATCCTCACAAATGGACAAATAAGCATCATTGTGATAGATAGAGATTGAAATTATCAATGATTTCATCTTACTTGGCTGCACCCATACCTTTGGAACCAGCAGTCAAAAGATCAGAAAAGGGTATTGTATTGGGCAACTCTGCTGTTAAGGACCTCTTCAAATTACTATGGAATAATGATATCAATATGAAGACTGTGATGTGTCTCACACAGGTCATGGTCTTTTCTATCACTTGCTTCTGTTGGACAATAAATAATTATGTCAGAAAAATTAATGTCATTGATGTGTGGTGTTGGAGTAGAATACTGAATAACCCATGGACTGTCAAAAGAACAAACAGGTAAGTCTTGGAAAAAGTGCAGCTATAGTGCTTCTTGGTGGCAAGGATGGTGAAATTCATCTCACGTACATTAAACATGTTGCTAGGAAAGGCTATACTTTTAGAAGGAACATCAAGTTTGGAAAGCTAAATGGTCAGTGAAAGAGAAGTCCTTCAATAAGATGAATTGACATAGTGACTTCAGCAATGGGCTTAAATTTGTCGGAGATTATGAGGATTACATAAAATAGGCTAGAGCTCAGATCTGCAGTCAGCGATGGGTCGATTCTGAATTGTTGGTACTTAACAACAGCAATGATACATGATGTGAAACATTTTTCCATATACTTGTCTATGTGAATATCTACTTTGAAGAATCAACTAAAATCTTTGGCCCATTCTCAAACTGAATAAATTACTATGATATTTAATATGAATTATTTCCATAGAAGACTTGAGTCTGTGCCTACTAAACTTCTTAAGATTCTTACAACTAGAAAAGCCTTAAAAGCAATCACTTGGATCAGATTAAGATTTATGCTAACCCAAAGGTTGAAGCTTCTCTGGTGGTTTTAATCTGCCAGATGCTCCTCAAAAGGGAGATAGACGAGCTCCTCCTCTGAAAACCACCAGAGGGTCAGCTATGAATCTATTAAAACTCTATTGCAATGGGTTTGAGTTCTAATTTTTTAATGAATATTTCCCCAATTACATCTAAGAATAATAAATACTTTATTAATTTTAAGAAATGGAGTGGAAATTTTTATTTTGAAGCAATGCAGAAAGGCTTTAATAATATTGACAACATGTTTCAACAAAGTCACACATGAAAACCTCATGCAGCAATTCTGTTCTTCACAGATGAGATCTTCTTGAGTCAGAACTGTTTATAATCAACACCACCACCAATTCAATTAACTGCTTATCATTTTGTAATATGTTCATGAACCTGCAAAAAATTATCACTCTCATATTTCAATTTATGAAGTTCTAAAAGTCTTGTTGCTCTTATGTGATATTGGAAACTCTGCAAAGCTACCCTTCTGGAGATTGGAAAGCTGTAAATCTCACGGGAGATTAGGCATATTGTAGATGCTGAGCAGCCAGTAAATTTGACCAGTGGTTCTTTTGGGTAGACAGCACAACTATTTAGCCACTAGGACACTGGAAGGCAAATTTAAGACAAGTCCTCATTTTAACCTGTGTTTACCAGTCTTTCTCATGTCTTTTTGATTTCTAGAGAATTTCTTTACCTTGTTCAAGCTTCAAAATTATATGTGATTTATTTTATACAAAATGATTGCTATTTAACATTATAGGGATAGTTGATAATAAGAGAACAGAGCAAGGGAACACTGTATGGTTTAAAATTGAGAACGGGGTGAAAGAGGGTTGTATTTTCTCTCCATAACTATTTAATCTGTATGCTGAGCAAATTATCCAAAATGTTGGACTCTATGAGGAGGACTGCAGTATCAGGATTGGAGGGAGAGTCAACAACCTGCGTTATTCAGATGACAAAACCTTGCTAGCTGAAAGTGAAGAGAACTTGAAGCACTTGTTGCAGAAGTTTCAAGGAATGCAGTCTTCAGTATGGAATGCATTTCAATGTCACAAAACCAAAGATTCTTAGCACTGGACATGATCGTAGAAAAAGAGATTGAAACTGCCAACAGCTTCATTTTGCTTGAATCCACAATTAACATCCTTGGTAACAACAGTCAGGAGATAAGGAGAAGCATTGCACTAGCAGCAATGACCTCAAGCTAGAGACTAAGGTGCACCTGATCCAGGCTATGGTCTTCACAATTATGTGCTATGCATAGGAGAGTTGGACAGTGAATTAGGGATGACAGAAAGAGAATTGATTCTTTTGAGCTATGGTGCTGGAGAAGAGTGTTGAATATACCACGGACTGCTAGGAGAACAAACAGGTTTGACCTGGAGAGGATGAAGCCGGAATGCTCCTTGGAGTTAAGGATTCTGAAGCTTCGTCTGGCATACTTTGGACATGTTGCAAGGAGGGACTGGTCCTTTGAGAGGGACTTTATTTTGGGAGAGTGGAGGGAAGGCGCAGCAGAGGAAGACCCTCAATGAGATGGATTGATTCTGTGATTGGGGTGGTGAGAATGAATGTGTTGGAGACAGCAAGGTTGGCAGAGGACAGAGCAGTGTTTAGGGCTGTTGTTCATAGGATCACTATGAGTCACAAGCAACTCGACAGCACATAACAAGAACAACAACAACACTGCACTTGGAAAGTGTGCAGTTAGAGAACCTCTTCAAATTATTGAGGAGTAGTAATGTCAGCATCGTCTTTCCTATCACTCACCATCAATCTGAGAGGTGGACAACGAATAAGGATGACAGAAGAATTTATGTCTTTGAGCTGTGGTGTTGGAAAAGAGCACAGAACATTCCATGGAGTGGAAAAAAAACCAAAAAAAAAACAAACCACAAACATATATGTCTCAGAGAGGGTGCAGCCATCTTTCTAGGAAGGGCAATTCCTTGGAGAGGGACATTATGCTGGAAAGCATGGAGATGAGGAAAACCCCCAACTAGATGGATTGAAATTGTGACTTTAACAATGAGATGTTGTGTCGGGAACTGTGAGGATGGCAAAGGATAGAACAGGGTTCAGATCTTTAGTTCACAGGGTTGATCTGAGTTGTACCTGACTCAAGAACACCTAATTACAACCGCAATATGATATCAAAAACATGTTGTCGTCATGTTCCATCAAGTAGCTTGCACCTAATAGTGACCCTATGTGCAAGAGCCCTAAAC
>NW_006399930.1:5894610-5896412 GCF_000299155.1 Elephantulus edwardii
ATCTTCAGTAGAATCTTGCTTGCATGTGAAATCAATGAGATTGTCCTATAGTTTCCACATTCTGTTGGGTCATCTTTCTTTGGAATGGGAACAAATATAGATCTCTTCCAGTCAGTTGACCAAGTGGTTGTTCTCCAGATTTCTTGGCACAACTTAGTGGGCACATTCAGGACAGCATCTGTTAGCTGAAATATGTCAATTGGTATACCATCTATTCCCAGGACCTTATTTTTTGCTCTTTCCTTCAAAGCAGCTTGAACTTCTTCCTTCATCACCATAGGCTCTTGCTCATAAAGCATAAATTAGGAAAAAATATTTTTCTCTCTTTGTATATTTAGTAGAGTTTATTACATACATTGTAATATGGAATTTATGTTTATATTGTTGTTATGTATCGTCTAGTTGCTTGCAACTCATTATGACACTATGAATAACAGCTTTGAACTCTGCTCTATCTTGAACCAATCTCATTGTCTTTGGCACAATTGTCCCCAATATCCCACCCACTGAGTCAATTAATCTCAGCAAGCATCTTTCTTTCTTACACTGCCCTGCTTTTCCAAGTACGATGTCACTCCCAAAGACTGATCCCTCCTTACAACATGCCCAAATTATTTCAGATGGAGCTTCAAAATCTTTGTCTCCAAGGAGAAGAAAGATTTCACTTTCTCTCTCTCAGTTGAAACTGTTTGTTCTCTAATCAGTCCATTTCATATTTAATTCTCTTCTCCAGCTCCACAACTCAAAGGCATTGATTCTTCTTGTATCATCCTTAGTCGTTGTTAAGCTTACTGATGCACAGCAAGTAATTGGAAGGACTATGGCATGGATCAGGCAACCCTTAGTCTCTAGACTGCTATCATTGTTCTTCAGCATCTGGAGAGGTCCCTTAAAACAGACTTTCCCAATGCAATTTCTCTTTTGATTTTCTGGCTCCTTGTACCAAGAGTGTCGGTTGTAGGGCCAAACAAACTAAAGCTGTTAACAATCTCAATTACTTCTCTATCATGATGCTGTAAATCAGCCCAGTGGTGAGAATCTTTGATTTCTTGATGTTGAGCTTCAATCCATAAAGTAGGCTGCAATCCTTGACCTTCTGTAGCAAGCGCTTCAAGTCCTCCTAGGTTTCAACAAGCAGGGTTGTGTCATCTGCATAACGCAGGTTGTTGATGAGTGTTCCTCCAATCCTGATACCACATTTCTCCTTATAGAGCCCAGCCTCCTGGATGATCTGTTCGGCATATAGATTTAAAAGGTATGGATACAGGATGCATCCCTAGTGTACACTTTTCCTGACTTAGAACAATCCAATATTTATTTTCTCTGTTCTGATAACAGACAGGGTCAAAGTATGAGTTTCATTAAGCAAAACCAAGTGTTCTGTGATTCCCATTCTTCTCAGAGTTAGTCAAAGTTTTTTGTGATCCACACAGTCAAATGTCTTTGCATAGCCAATGAAATACAGATAAAGATTTCTCTGTTCCTCTCTGCTTTCAGCTAAAATCCATCTAACATTAGGTATTATCCTTACTGCTATGGCTCTTCTAAGCTCCTTTGATGTGCTGTTCCAGTCATTTTTAGATACTTTTCAGTAAGATCTTGCTTGCATATGATATTCTGAAAATTGCACTGGAGCACAAGGAAGCCAAATTACAAGGAAGAATTCAAGATACTAAAGAGTTGAATAGAAGATTTCAAAAGGCAGCATGGGATGACAAAGCAAAATATTACAATAAAATGTGCAAGGAGTTGGAGTCAGAAAATCAAAAGGGCCAAACTCGCTCAGCATATCTTAAGCTCAA
>NW_006399930.1:5897489-5909863 GCF_000299155.1 Elephantulus edwardii
GGTACTTAGAGAGGGACATCATGCTTGGGAGGGTGGAGGGACAGCGCAGGAGAGGAAGGCCCTCTATGAGGTAGATTGATTCAGTGACTGGGATAATTGGCATGGGAGTGTCAGAGACAGTGCAATTGGCACAGGACAGAGCGGAGTTTAGGGCTGTTGTACATAGGGTCTCTATGAGTCACAGGTGACTCGACGGCTCATAACAACAACAACAACATGGATTCCATCTCAAGATCAAGGAACCAATGGTTTCACCACCCAGCCAATTGGCAGCATCATGATAAATGGGGAAGAGATTGAGGTTGTTAACAATTTCCATATCTACAATCAATACTCTTTGCACCAGATGCCAAGCAATCAAAAGAGGAGTTGCTTTAGTAAATTCTGCCATCTAGGTCCTCTCGAGAGTGCTAAAGAGCAACTATGTCAGCTTAGAAAATAAGGAGTACCTGATCCAGGACATGGTCTCAATTGCTTGCTATGCATCTGAGAACTGGACAATGACAAATAATGACAAAAGAAGAACCAATGGCTTTGAGTTGTGGTGTTAGAGAAGAGTATGAACATAACATGGACTGCCAAGAGAACAAACTGGTCTGTCCTACAAAGGGTAATTCTGAGTTGCTCTTTGGAGGTAAGGATCTTGAAACTCCATCTCTCATAGTTTAGACAAGTTTCCAGGAGGGCCTTGGAAAAGGGAATGATACTTTGAAGGGTAGAAGGTCTGAAGTAGGAAAGAAAGACCCTGCATGAGATGAATCGACACAGTGACTGTAGCAAAAGGGATAGGATATAGATACAGATTGTATAGTAGATCCCATGTGGTTAAACATGTGGATATACATGTTGTTGTTGTTGTTAAGTGTCATTGAGTTACAGACAATTCATAGCAACCCTATGAAGGGGAGTCCTCAAGGCTTTGGTGTCTTTCATCCTCTCTCCAGGTTTATAAGGTTTCTGGAGGCAGGCTATTATGGAAGGGGATGCCACTCCTCCTTCCAAGCTTGTTTTAATTGGGGAGCTCCACCCCACTCTCTGTCCACATTGGGTAACCAACCATTAACGCATTTGACACAGCAGTGTCACAGTGTTCCGCCTCACGACAACCACAAGTTACCGCTGTATGGCAACTTGTACACCAGGGCTATACAACCAAAAGGAATGTCTGAACAGAAACAATGAAAGACTGGCCTGAGCCCTTGGGCCCTTCAGTGTTTTAAAACCCAGCATTCACAAATGCTGGCAAGCTCCTTTCCTCAGGTACCCAGTTCCTCTAGCAAGTCTGCTCTGCTGACCCCCACGTGGGGCCAAAAGAACACCACACCCCAAGTGCCCTGAGCCCTCAAATCTGCCATGCTTCAAGAAGTCAGAGTCTGGATTCAGCTGACATTAAATCTCCCAAGACTCTAGGTGGGGTGTGACTTTTCGGTGTCTTCAAACCTGGCACATGTATATCTTAGAATGTACATGTAGATAGATATATAAATATCGATATGTAGATAGATAGATATTGCTATTTATGTACCATCTGGGTCTCTGGTGGCCTGGTGGAAAAGAATCATGTTATTAATCTTTTTTTAATTATTATTATTATTATTATTATTATTATTATTATTATTATTAAATAGGATCTAACTGGTTCAGGAGGAAATTGCCCCTCCTTTTCCAGCACAGCATCTGGTGGATTCAAACCTTATACCTCTGGGATTGCAGTGTGTGCTGCCAATCTTAATGCAGGTGGTTTCAATTCACCAATTGTTCCACAGAAGGAAAATGAGCAATCTTCTCCTTTGAGATTTACATCCTCTGAAAAATCTGTTGGAGGGTCAGTTATGAGGAGGTTCTGATAAGACAGTAGGGTAACAATGGGCAAAGTTCAAAGATGATTAATTCTATGAAACACAATGCATGAGAATGATGTATGAAAGACAATGTGAATGGAGAATAGTGTGAAACACATGTATATAAACTTTGTAAGCAAATCAATTAAAAATAGTGTAATATTTTAAAATTACAAAGATTACATATAAGCAATAATAAAATAAATAATTTAAAAATGCTTGTACAACTATAATGTAAACGAACGTTAAATACTGAGTTGTTATGTGTAGACATACATTAAAGGCAATGTTCTTTTCTATTGACAAAGTGGAGATATTCCTAATGTTTTAGTCAACATTTTATAAGTTTGGTTTTGTATTAAACAGACTTTTTAATGGAAATTTAGAACCTTAAATTTTTAAACCATTAGATCAATTTCTTCAGAGCAGCTTGAACTTCTTCCTTCATCATCACAGGCTGTTGTTCATATGGTGTTTCATGAAATTCTGTGTCAGCCAGTTCCTTTCAGTACAGTGACTCTGTATACTCTTTCCATCTTCATTTAATGTTTCCCGGATCATTTAAAAATCTGCCCAAAGCATCCTTAAGTGTTGCAACTCAAGGCTTGGATTTGTCCTTCAAATCTTTAGAAATGCTGAGCAACTTTGGCCCTTTTGATTTTCTGACTGCAGGTCTTTGCACATTACATTATAATACTTTGCTTTGTCTTCCTGTGCTTCTCTTTGAAAACTTCTATTTAGCTCCTTAATTTCTTGATTTCTTTCCTTTGCTTTGGCTTCTTGGTGCTCTAGTGCAATATTCAGAGTTTCATCTAACATTCATCTTGATCTTTTCTTCCTCCTCTGTCTTTGTAATGATCTTTTGAATTTTTCATGAATGATATTCTAATATCCTCCCACAGCTCATCTTGTCTTCATTCATTAGTGTTCAAGGCCTGAAATCTGTTCCTGAAATGGTTTTGAAATTCAGATGGGATAGACTCAAGGTCAAATTTTGGTTCCTATGGATTTGATTTACCTTCTATAGCTTCAGTTTGAACTTGCATATGAGTAGTTGGTGGTCTGTTCCACAATCAGCACCAAGCCTAATTTTCATAGCTGATATTGAGATTCTCCACCATTTTTTTCCACAGATGCAATCAATCTGATTCTTATGCATACTGTCAGGTGAAATTCATATATATAGTCTGTATTTATTTTTCTTTTAAAAAGTATTTTCAATGAATAATTGTGCAGAATTCTATCATTCTGTATCCAGCCTCATTTCTGTCACCGAGTCCATGTTTTCTGATCTTTCTTCAATGTTTTCAACTTTTGCATTCCAGTCATCCATTTTTATTAATGTATCTTCATTGCACGATAGGTTAGCTAAAAATAAGACCCTATGAATTGGTGAAATATTAAATGAGGTATTTTAACAGACAGATGCCACCTAGCCTATACAAAAAAATTTGAAAGATAGTCAACTGGCCTATTGTTTCTATTCCAAAAACAAACAAAAAAAGAAAAGATGCAACAGAATACAGTAATTACATATGTGTTTAAGTATATATGCAAGTAAGTGTATGCAAAGCGGAGCTCTGGTGGCTTGGTGATTAAGAGTTGCCCTTTTAATCCAAAGGCAAGTGGCTTAAATCTACAAGCTGCTTCAAAGGAGATGAGTATACAATCTTCTTCTGTGTGATTAACATCCTCTGTAAGCCCACTGGAGGGTCAACTATGAGTTGATTCTGAGTAGATGAGTGGCACAGTATACAACACGTATATGAATACATATACATTTTCATATCACATACATATTATCATATATACGCAACCTTTTAAACTTTAAAATATTAGTGATTTTTTACTAAAAGTCATAACACACACTAATACACATTACTTGCTGCTTTTATTCTTTCTACTCTTAAATAAAACACTATGTGAAAATTAAATCTTTCAGTTGTCTTATTGTATCTTTGAAAGTAATTTTCTTCTTTTAAAACTAGAAAACTGACTATCATATCTATAATAAAATATGATTTTATATAATGTGAGGTTTATTTTTCAATTTTTTATTCAATAGTTTCATACTATGTAGTAATTTGCATTTAGAAAGTAGCCTAATTTGGCATTATCAATTATCTTCAATAAGTTAGCAATAAGTAAAAACATTTACAAATCTCTCTAAAAAGACTTTTCTACGTAATTTCTTATCTTTTATTTTCTCGAATGTCTGCTAACTAGAGAAATATTTCATATTTAATTGATGTTGATTTATTAGAATAATTTATGTATATACTAAGATTTATTTATAAAATTAGTAAGATTAGTTTGCAATATTACTCCTGTAACTAATTTAGAAGGTTTTGAGAAATATAAAAATATGGAAAAATGTTTTCTTTGCATATTAGAAACAAAAATGCTAAATAAGCATTTGTCTTTCACATATTAATTAAGGAGAATGATAAGAAAACAATTAGAATTAATTATTCTAGGAAATGGGGTGAGTAATGAATGTTAGTGCAATTAAAAAGCATGTTAGGTTCTATTGTATATTTCTATTTTTTAACCAATTGGTACATAAATGAATGTCAGCATTTTGTCTCTTATTTCATGGCTTCTCAATCCTGTTTGCCTTTCTGGCCTTTCCTAGTTAAACAATTCTAATCATTTTAAATTATCTTCAGAAAGGTTTTATTCATTTACAATATTAATGATTACGTTCCATAATTTATATCTTCTCTTGAATTATCTTTTGTTTGAGGGGTCAGGCACTAATATGAATCCTTTCCATTTGGTTGATTAAATAATGGTGTTCCAAATTTCTTGTCCTAAGTGTATGAATATGACCACATCTATTTGCTGAAACATCTTGTATGTCAGTTTATAATATTGTGACGACTTGTGTGTTGTTTTGATGATGTATGCTACCAATTAGCTCTCAGTTGGCAAAATATATAACTCTGGTGACCTCGTGGTAAGAAGCTGTTCTGCCATAGCAAAGGCATGCTGTTTGGATCCACCATCTACTCCCTGGGAAAATAATGGACAATCTCCTCCCATAGCATTTGCTGCTTCTCAAAACCTGCTAGAGGATCAGGTATGTGTAGGTTCCATTTCAATAGCACACGACTATAACAAAAAACATAATTTTATGAGAAATATCATAATGACAATTTTACAACTGATAACAAAAAGATTAAAAAAATCTTCATTAATTTAATAAAAAATTGAGGAATAGATCTATTGTGCCATTAGGTGGTGATGGTTTAGTGTTTCAAAACCCAGAAGCTATCAATGTTGGCTTTCCCTAACCTTTTCTTCCTCTCCTTTCAGCAATTTTCTCCAAAAAATTATCCTCACTTAGCTTTGATTTCTTTTTCTTGTGTCCTGCACAAGACTATTTTTCACACATACAGCCTGATTGTTAAAAAAAAATTAGACAATATTTAATACTATACCATAATATACTATTATATTGTAAGCATTCAGGTCTTTCATTCATAGCGTCACTATAAGTCATCTATGACTCAATGGCACTTAACACAATAACAACAACAACCTAGAAAGAGCTCTGTTGGCCTAGTGGATAGAAGGTTATGCTACTAAGCCAAAGATGGGTGATTTTAATTTGCGGCCCTCAGGTCCACCCAGTTTTAATTGGTTTTGGTCAAAAATTTTTCTAGGTTTTATAGCACTGGTCTGTGCATTGCCGTATAGGGGTAACTTGTGGTTGCTGTGATACTAAACACTGTGACACTGATGTGTCAAAGTGATAATGGTTACTCATGGTGGACAGTGTTTGGTGGAGCTTCCCGATTAAAACAAGCTTGGCAGTAGGAGTGGCATCTACTTCCAAAATGGCTTGTCTCTGGAAACTCTATGAACTTGGAGAAACAACGAAAGTTATGTAAGTGTTCACGTCCTTCGTTCATAGAGTTGCTATGAGTTGTCTGACTTTACAGCACTTAACAACAAGATAGAGAGCTAGATAGCTAGAAAGCTAGAGAGCTAGCTAACTAGATAGATAGATAGATAGATAGATAGATAGATAGATAGATAGATAGACAGAATGTTGTTGTTATGTGCCATCAAGTTGTTTACACCTCATAGCTATCCTATGTACAACAGCTCTGAACTTGTCTCTGACATACCTACTCCCATTATGCCATCACTGACTTTATGTATATCCTTGAGAGTCTTCCTCTCTTGAGCTGTTGATCCAACCTCCAAAGCATGATATCCCTCTCCAAGGACTGGTCCCTCCTTGCAACTTGCCCAAAGTATGTTAGATAGAGCTTCAGAATCCTTGCCTCCAAGGAGCAACCTGATATCACCATCTTCAGGACAAATCTGTTTGTTCTCACATTGGTCCATGGTATGTATATTCAGTACTCTTCTCCAGCACTACAGCTTAAAGGTATCGATTCTTCTTCTATCATCCTTAGTTATAGTCCAGCTTTCTCATGCATAATACACAATTGTGAAGACTATGGTCTGGATATATTATATTAGATAATATTATCTTATATTAGATAAATAGGCAAAACCTTGAGAAAGTTCAATTTTCTTGTACTGATTTAATCACAGTACCTAGTTTATGGACCATCTGTTGAACAAATTGTTCCCTAGAACAAAATAATTAGCACATCATGCTCAAGATAAATCTACTTTAAAATGTGGTTCTGATTAACTTAGACATCATCAAGATTAGAAATAATGACATCACCAATATTGGTGCAGGAATTAATGGTGTCATTTTTTTTTTCTCATAGACATTCTCCAGTGCCATACTGTACACAATCTCCAGAAATATTTATTTTCATTTCCTTTCTAGAATTATTATTGTTGTTACTGTTAGTTATTCAGTTGGTTCTAATTCACTGTAATACTATATTCAACAGAAGGAAACACTACTTGGCCCTACCTTGTTTTCTTTTTGAGTCCGTTGTTGTCATCTCACTGAAGGTCTTCCTATTTTGAGCTATCTACTAAGCATGTGGGGAATGGATACTCGAGTAATCTCTTCTCATGTGGTTGATGATCTCTGAAAAATCTGCTGGAGGGTCAGCTGTGAGTCAGTTCCAACTTGACTCCAAACAACAGTCAATCATGATTTGCATTGCAATCCCAAAGTTAGGGATTAAGTTCAAATCTACCAGTTGCTCAACAGGAGAAGGATGGATAATCTACTATGCAGTTTGCTGCCTCTGAAAACTCGCTGATGGGTCAGCTATGGATTGGTTAGGACTTGAAGGTACATAACAATACACCATCAAGCATGAAATCTTTCTTCAGAGATTGACCTCAAATGCCAAAATGTCTAAAGTATGTGATATTTAGTTTGCCACCTTCACTTAAAAAGAATTTAGGAAATATTTGGAAACTGTTTAAATGTAATTTCATCCATTATATAAATAATATAAACAAAATAGTCTTGTAAAACTTTTCTACATTCAACTACAGTATTAGCTATAACATTATTACTAACTGAGCAGTGGTCTTTAAAAACTTTTTCTCCTTATTTGCCTTTAAATACTGCTTTTTCTCAACAAAATTCTTTATATAATTCAGGGTTTTCCTCCCCCATAATAGTGTAGTTAAATGCCTGAAAATTTGACAAACCATTAATTTTGAGAATGTCTGTAGTCACAAAAACAGCAGTACTTACTTTAGAGTGAGTAACTGTATCTCTGTCTAGAGCACAGTGGTATTATTTGGTGCTGTTAGAGCACATCAGAATGGAGTTATTGATGAGAGCTCTCACTACAGTGTATTGTTGAGGAAAAAGCAATAAATCATCTATGTGATGGTTGAGAATGGAAGATGAAACCCTGTTAGATATTTATTAAGTATTCATGAACACTCAAATTTATTTATTACCTAGATTGATGTCTCCTTGTTGTTGTTAGGTACTGTCAAGTTAAGTATAACTCATAGAGACCCTATAAACAATACATATAAACCCTGTCCTAACCTGTGCCATCATCATAATCGCTGACACACTTGAACCCATTTCTGCAATCACTGTATCAATCCACCTGTATGATGGTCTTCTCCTTCACTGTTCCCCACACCCTTCCAAGCATGATGACCTTATCCAAGGCACCACTTCTAACATGACCAAAGTATGTGAACTAAAGCTTCTACATCTTTGTCTCCAAGAAGCACTCTGGCTGTACCTTCTCTAAGACATTTCTGTTTGTTATTTTGGCAGTTCATGGGATAGTGAGTTCTCTTCTCCAACATAAAGTTCAAAAGTTTTCATTCTTCCTCTATTATCCTTATCATTGTCCAGCTCTCAGAAGCATAGTAACTGTTTGAAAGGAAGTGGTCTGGATCAGGGCTCCATAGTTCTCAAACTAATGTCATTGCTCCTCAATAATTTGGAGAGGTCTCTGACTGCCAGTGTAATATGTCTCTATATCTCCTGATTGCTGGGCCAGGTATATTAATACCGGTTATTATTGTTGTTAAGTGCCTTTGAGTTATAGGTAACTCATAGCGACCCTATGAACAAAAGTCTTGAACACAAAACTTTCATTTTCTCTTCAGGATCATGGAGTTTCTGGAGGCAAGATTTTTTGGAAGTGGATGCCATTTCTGTTTTCAAGCCTGTTATATTGTGGATCCAAATAAAATAAAGTTGACCATTTCAATCTTCTATCCATCTATCTATCTATGTATCTATCATGATGTTGCTTATATGTCCAGCAATCAGAAATTTTATTCTTTTGTGAGATGCAATCTATATTGAAGGCCGCAATATTTGATCTCCTGCAGTAAATGTTTCAAGTTCTCTTCACTTTCACCAAACAAAGTTATGTCATCTACATATTAAAAGTTACTGGTAAGTCTTCCTCCAATCCTGGTGTCATATGGTCAAAAATAAATTAGTCTTCTCTCTTACTCTCCTTTTCTGCGGACGACTTGCTGTAAGGTTTGGGTTTACCCCTGTTTTTCCAGAGATCTTTTACATATTTTTCTCCCCTTTCTTTTTCACTTTAACACCTTTGTGTGCCCTACCTTGCACTATCTCTACTTCTGCCTTATTACTTTAATAAACCTTTTCCACTTGTTTTGTTAAATTACCACTGCATGTGTGTCAGTTCATTTAACTACAGTCACCTCAACTCACCCCTTCATGGAAAATAGTAATAAGTGGTAAAAAGATAAAGAGAGCTCTGGTTTTAGCACATTTCATCTTGGAGGTTCCACCAAGATATACATTCTTAATATCGATGAGTTAGAACTGACTGTATTAAGTGACCATTTCTGTCCTTTTACCTGCCAGGTAGCAAGCATGATTCTCCTCTGCTTCTCTAACGGGGTGGGGTCTTTGGAGCTGCCAGAAGCTTCCACTCTGTAAGGGTGTCACCTGAAGCTTCCTCTCATAAAGATGTCACTTAAAGAGCTAACTCCCTAGCTAACCTCTGCTCCTTGTACTTAGTTCAATCATCCATTTCAATCAGTCATCCATATTTCAGTCTCCACCCTTTCAAAACTTACTGCATGATATTCACAACTGGATAGGAAGTAAATTTTTATTTTATTAATGCGGGTTATCAATGTGATATGGTGAGGTAAAAATCTAGTAAGTGCCATTTCTCCCCTATTTTGCACAAACCAGCAACATGGATGTATAGAATTTTGTCTTAAGTTTTTAAAACTCATTCTTTCAATAGCTTGTTGGAGTGGGGTTGAATTACAGGTTCTGGAGGATAAAAAAGGATGGACACTCTTCCTGACATCCCTGTCACACCTTGCCCTGATATAGCAACCTCTGTGGTGGCTGTTTTGACCACAGTGACTGGTTTGGCAGCTCTAAAGGAAGCACCTGTTCTAACCCAAACAAGCTAGGGAATGTTATCAAGCTTTTCTCTCTGCCCACCCTAGATTTTCAGTCAGGCATCATTTTCCATTTTATGTTATTTTCCTCTTTCATCCCAAATTTAACCACTTTACAGTAGTTTGGGGTTCATGATTTTTAAAGATCCTGCTAGGATGATAGTAGAGAAGGAATACAGGAATGGAGTTAGCATCAGGAGAAACACAATTCGGAGAATGAAGGGAGTAAGAAATAGGTTCATACCTAAAAGACATGGTAATAGAGAAAGGGCAGATACCTAAATAAATTAGAAGCTGTAGCTGAGGAGTTTCTAAATAGTTAAATCTATAAATTGGTGGGAGATTTTTAAATAGAGAGCAATTAGTAGTCATGCTGGCTAGCCGGTTTACTCTGATAGTCTGGAATGCCAGAAATGAACACACAAACCTGTCTTTAATAGCTGCATAGAAGATGTAGCCTAGAAGTTTGGGAGCAGACAAAATAGAAGATTGCAACTTAGTTCCAGGTGTAGATGGAAGGAACAAGGATTACAGAAGAAATGTCAGAGACTTAAGCAGTGTTGCTAATCAGCTTCCTGTGAAATCCAGAAAGTTGGACTTTCCAAAGTGCTGGAAAATAAAGTGATCTCTCTTAGGTGTGAGTGCTGTGGTCATTGTAGTGGAAGGACACCTTGAAAGGACAGACAGGCTGGACAAAGAAAGGCTCACAAAAAAGGACAGCCACTGAGACATCAGTGCTCAATCCTAAGCCTTCCTATGAATATTTATTTTTTCCTCCCCTAGAACAATTACAGAACAAACGACCTTCAATTCCACTTAATAGTGCTAAGTTGCTTGTGTAAGAATTGGCAAATTCCAAGTCTAGGGCTTGACATCCTGAGGAAAAAGAAGCGATCTATTTTCTAATGGTAAATGGTCTAGAAGACTTATAGATTTGACCAATTACTGTCTCCCTAAATTACAACACTATATAACAGCTTGATTTATTTTACTGTTGACAGGGCAGATGGTCTCAGGCCTCTTACATGCTGACATTTATGGTTCTGAGAGAACACCTTGTAGTATATGAATGAAATAAGTTGATTATTCCTCCCAGACCAGTAGAGTAGCAATAAACAAAGTTACTCAAGAACCTCCGGCAGCAACTTCCCGCTCTATACCAAGAAGATAAAACACCTGTTAAAACTCCCTAAGAACCCCTTGAAGACGAAATTTTAATTCTTCTTAGGATCCAAAACTTCTACCCTACTATAAGCCTTCCCCTCGAAGAGGTAGGTAGGCCTAGTGGAAACACCATGAGAGTTCATGTCTCCTTTACTATGGGAGATTTAAAGAAATACAAACTAGAAAATTTTCCCCAGGATCCAGAGAAATTTATAGAGAAGTTTCAGAATATTCCTAGTAATTCTGATTTAACGTGGAAAGATTTGACAGTTTTGCTTCTTTCGTCCACAACTAGCAGATAGAGCTCAGGCAGTCCCCAAAATAGACGTTTATGGAACTATCAATTAGTGGAAATAGAGCTGAGGAATGAGATGCTAGCAATTACATGCAAATTTTCTCACAGAGGAAATGAAAGCCATTCAGGTGAAGCCTGTGAACTATATTCTAAGTTAGTAGAAATAACACAAGATAATGAAGAGAAACCCATAGTTTTAAGAAGGCTTACAGAAGCAATGTGAACATTTGCTAACTTGTATCCTGAGTCTCATGAGAGAAAAACAGTGATAACTTCTCATTTCATCAATCAGTCTGCTCCTGGTATCAGGAGTAAAATTCAGGAAAAAGGCTTTAGTCCCTCAGTCTAACATAAAGGAACTTTTAATGCTGATATTTTGATATGCAGCAGTAAGGAATTGGAGGAGAGAAAGAGAATCAGTTAAAAGCCAAATTTCTTGAGGCTGCTACTGCAGAAAATTTAAAATCCAAGCTCTTTACTTTCAGTCGATGTGTTCAAAATTAAGGCCTTTGCTTCGAGTGTGGGAAATCTGGTAACTTAAACTGTGAGGGTCAAAAAGGGCTACAAGAGAGCAAAGGGGCAAAGTCTCTTGCCACTTGCTTCCACTGCAGGTCCCATAAGCATCTGGTTCAGGACTGTCTCGAGTGTGTCCTGGTGGCAAAACAGCAGTCAGATTGACAGAGCCTTGACTCCCTCGGGGTTGGGATGAGTGATCAACATAACACCATATGCCTAGAGGAACCTTGAGTATGCACTGACATCCTTGGTAAGAAAGTTAGCTTTCTTCTAGACCCTGATGCAAGTTATTCAATCTTAAAAACTGTCAGTGATCTTCTTCTCCCCACAACTAACTTACTACAGGCATTACTTATGTGGGCATTGAAGGAAGACCTGTAAGAAGGCATCAAACTTCTCCCTGTTAAACTGTATATGGAATAGAGTATTATTATTTTCCTATCTGTTCCTAGTTATACTTGATTTCTTGTCCCTTTACCTGTTATCTAGAGTAACACCAGAGTTCTTTTCACCCTGATGCTCCAGGTGGTGTTAAAGAGAGGCTCAATGCTGGCAAGCCTTGATATCCTCTCAGAGCTAAAAGATCAGCTGTTTGGCCCAATGGCCAGCCTTCAGTACCTAAAAAGTTTTACCTAGTTATACCTAGTTAGGTATCTAGGTATTTCTGTCATCACAGGAGACTAGAGCGAGGGCTACATGGTGGAGGGGACCTGGGGGAGGGTTTGTAA
>NW_006399930.1:5914904-5921270 GCF_000299155.1 Elephantulus edwardii
TTTCTTGCTGAGTCTTTAGGGTTTTCTAAGTATACTATCATGTCATCAGCATAGAGGGATAATTTTACCTCCTTGTTGCCTATTTGGATACCTTTTATTCCCTTCTCTTGTCTTATTGCTATTGCTAAGACTTCCAAAACAATATTGAATAAAAGAGGTGATAGTGGGCATTTCGAGATTATAAATCAAGCAGCACTGAGTGACTTATTTAAATTATTTTACCAATTTATTTTTGGTAAATTTGTGTCTGTTCCACAAACATTATCATGCAAAGGGAGAGAAAAATAAGACAGAATCATGGATCTATCTGAATATACTCATTCTAGTGGCATTCCAAGAAATAGCATTTGCTCTTTCCAGCAATTTCTTTGATAATTACTCTCAAATTATAGCTCAGAGAGAAACTGAACAATTGCTAGATCTGACATAGAGAAGCTGAAACTGTAGGAGAAATAAAAGACTCTTGGAGCTAGTCAGCTATACCAATGAATGAAACTCTTTAGAAAATGGCCATCTCCTCACTGAGGCCTTAATATATTTTTCCAAGATCACTTGGGTTATATTTCAGAAGTCATGGACAGTAAACATTGGAATCTAGCAAACAAATTCTAGGTTGTTTCCAGCCCTTTATTTCAGTATTGTTACATTTACTAGGGGACCTAAGTGTATAAGAGAACTTACATAGAAGGGGTAGAATAGTATTTAAGCAATGGAGTATCCAGGTAAAGTAGTATGGGGCTTTCCCTCCTGTTTTAAACCCTCAATAATTGTGACAAGTATAGACAATGTATGATCGCATTCATAAAGAAAGAGTAGGAAAGTAGTGATTAAATTTACCTTTTTCCATAACCTGGGAATGGATTTGTGTCTGCTCCAAATGTGTTCTGATCAATGAGTAGGGAAAATGAGTTTCAAGAAATTCTGATTTATAGCCCAACAAAACTGGTAAGTGGAAAGAGTAGTTACCTTGAGCATCTGTAGCATGTTGGTGGTTATATGGGGGCTTGGGAAAGCTACACATACCTGCTATAGCCATGACATGTTTAGACCTGCCCCGAGTGCACTTGGAATGCACACTAGGAAAGCCACATAAAGACTTAGCTCTCAGAACTCTTTCCAATATAATTCCAGGTGGAGGACACTGAGAGAAAAGAGGTGCACATCTATTGATAATTATAATTAATTTATTAACCACTCTCCTAGGGGGACTAATAGCAGGTATAATTTATAATATACAGACTGTAAAGAATGTGTGGATTATGTTAGAAAATACAGCCAAAGACATAGGCAGGCATTAGAAGCACAGCAATTGCTACTTAAGTCTCTCAGATGTCAAGTGATGGATTACTTCATAGCCCAAGGTTTATTGTTAACAGAAAAGACTGGTGTATGTGCCCCTGTAAACACTTTCTGATGCCTTTATTTGAACACATCAGAGATAGTAGAGATATGTGCAGATCTTCATTGAAAAAAGATGTGTTCCTAAGAGAAGTCTCTGCCAAATAATTGGCTAGGAATATCTGGGAAGAAATGAAAAGTTAGCTACCATCTATGACCTAGTTTCTTCCTCTTGCAGGATGAATAATTATTAGAGTATTTTTAATAGCTTTTGGACTATGAATCTTAAACTTGGTTGTGAATTTTTTCCCCTTTATGCAGCAACAAGTTCAGGACACGATAATACTTATGAACCAGGCTATACTATTCCGGTTCATCAACCAGGCAGCAGCCACCTATCGGGTCAGAGAAGGAGGGTCTTGGCCCTGAACCAGTAGGCAGGCCTACAGTCTCATATATCAACAGGAAATAGCTCAAAAGACCTTGTGTTCAAATTCTCTGAAGAATCAGGGCTGAATACCTCTCAGGGGAAATGTTAAGGGCTAGCATTGTTATCTGGCCTCTTTTCCTCACTCTCATAGAAGAGAACTGGAGTCTCCCAAGAATGAAATCATTACACTTGCATCAAAGTAATAATATTTCTGTGTCAGTCAATTCTTTGGAATTGATTTTTTAATTGACACATGGATCTCATCTGATGGACTATAAGAATTAGAGTGACTATACCAGTGGAAGGAATTACTGGAGAAACTCAATGCCTGCACTCAAAGTTAGGCCAGGGACAGACTACAGAACAAACCATCATATTCATGGTCAAACTGAAGCTGAAGAAAATGAAAAAAGGCCACAGGAACCAAGTATGATCTTGAATCCATTCCAACTGAATTTAAAAATACCCTCAAAATAGTATAGAAGTGATCTTGCCAGGTGTTCTTGTGAGAGTGACCTTGTCTTTAAACACCGTGTGGTAATAATCCCTGACACACCACCATGATTCCCAGAGAAGACAGAGCGACATGGAAGTCCAACTACTTCACTAAGATCATTCAACTTCTGGATGATTATCCTAAATGCTTCATCGTGGGTGCAGACAATGTGGTCTCCAAGCAGATGCAGTAGATCTGCATATTCCTCAAAGGGAAGGCTGTGGTACTGATGGGCAAGAACACCATGATGCACAAGGCCATCCAGGGACACCAGAACATCAACCCGACTCTGGAAAACCTGCTGCTTCACATCTGGTAGAACCTGGGGTTTTTGTTCACTAAAGAGGATCTCACTGAGATCAGGGACATGCTTCTGTCCAACAAGGTGCCAGTTGCTGGCCATACTGGTGCCACTGCTCCATGTGAGGTTATTGTGCTGGCCAAGAACACTGGTCTGGGCTCCAAGAAACTTCCTTCTTCCAGGATTTTAGCATCACCACTAAGATCTCCAGAGGCACCATTGAAATTCTGTGTGACGGGCAGGTGAGAGCCAGCGAGACCACCCTGCTGAACATGCGAAACATCTCCCCCTTCTCCTTTGGGATGATCATGCAGCAGGTGTTTGACAACAGCAACATCTACAATCCTGAAGCGCTTAATGTCACAGAGGAGACTCTGCATATCCACTTCCTGGAGGGTGTCCGCAATGTTGCCAGCATATGTCTGTAGGTTGATTATCCAACCATGGCCTCAATACCACATTCCATCATCAATGAGTACAAGTGGGTCCTCGTTTTGTTTATGGAGACTGAGTACACTTTCCTACTGGCTGAAAAGGCAAAGGTCTTCCTGGATGATCCATCTGCATTTGTGACTGCTGCCCCTGTGGCCACTGCCACTACCCCTGCTCCTGCTGCTGTGGCCCCAGCCAACGTGGAAGCAGAGGAAGAGTCAGAGGAGTCAGACGAGGATATGAGATTTGGTCTCTTTGACTAATAATCAAAAAGCCACCAAATTTGCCAGCTTTGTGTGAAACAAGGAAATAAAGGCTTAATTCTCTTTTAAAAAAAAAGAATAGATTTGAAGCATTGAACACCAATGATTGAAAACCAAATGAGTTGTGGACTTATAGCAAAGATATCATCCATGCAGAGCACAAAGGATAATTACAAAGACAGAAGAGAAGGAAAAAAACTAAATGGGTGTCAGAAGAGACTCTGAAAATGCACTGTAACATAAATAATCCAAAACAAAGGGGAAAGGTGCTGAAGGGAAAGAGAGAGCTGAACAGATGATTTCAAAGGACACTTGAAAAGGCCAGGCAAAGTATTATAATAGAATGTACAGAGAGCTAAAATGGAAAATAAAAAGAGAACTCATTTTGCATTTCTTAAGCTGAGAGATTGAAAAACAAATTTAAGCATTGTAGAACAATATTGAAGGATGCTACAGATGTTGCCTTGATATGCTCATTAGCTTATGTCAAGAAATCTGTAGGACAATTACCTGGGCAACTGACTGGAAGAGATCCATATTCATTCCAGTTTGAAAAAAAATGGTGACCTAACAGAATGTGGAAATTATTGAACAATATCACTAATATCATGCACTAGCAAAATCCTGCTGAAGATCATCTGGCAACAACTGGAACAGTACATTGACCGAGAACTACCAGAAATACAAGCTGGGTTTAGAAGAGGTTCTTGCACTAGAGACATTATTGCCAATGTCCAATAGATCTTAGCAGAAAGTAGAGAGTACCAGATAAATGTATATCTGTTTAATTGACTATGCAAAGACATTTGACTGTGTGGGTCACAACAAACTATGGCAAACCTTGAGGAAAATGGGAATCCCAGAACACTTGGTTATGCTTATTAGAAACCTGTACTTAGATTAGGAAGCAATCCTAAGAACAGAGCAAGGAGACACCGCATGGTTCAAAATCAGGAAAGGAGTGTGAGTGATGCATCTTACCCCATACATAATTTTTTCAATCTGTATGCAGAACCGATCATTTGGGAAGCAAGGCATCAGGATTGGAGGAAGACTCATCAAAAACCTTCGATATCTAGATGACACAACCTTGCTTGCTGAAACTGAAGAAGACTGAAGTGCTTGCTACAGAAAGTCAAGGACTATAATCTTCACTATGAATTGAAGCTCAACATTGAGAAGACAAAGATTTTATTCACTTGGGCCAATTGGCAGCATCATCATAGATAGAGAAGAGATTGAGGTTGTTAATAATTACCGCTTGCTCTACTCCACAATTAACACTCTTAACACCAGCAGTCAGGAAATCAAAAGACAAATTTTATTGAGAAAATCTGCTGTCAAGTACCTCCCCAGAGTACTATTAAACAATATCAATCTAGAGACTAAGATGCTCCTAATCCATGCCATGATCTTCTCATTGACTTGTTATATTTCAGAGAGCTGGACAACGACTAGTGATGACAGAAGAAGAATCAATGCCTTCAAATTGTAATGCTGAACAAGGGTCTTGAACATACCATGGACTGACAAGAAATCAAATAGGTCTATCTTAGAGAGGGTTAAACCAAATCTCTCCTTGGAGGCAAAGATTTTGAAACTCTTTCTCACATATTTGGGCATGTGTCCAGGAGCGACCAAAACTTGGATAAGGACATCATGAGTGGAAGTAAGGAGCGACAACGTAGGAGAGGAAGACCTCAGATGAGATGGATTGATAAGGTAACTGGGCAATGGGGGTTAGTGTGTCAGAATCAGTGAGATTGGCTCAGGACATGGAAAGATTCAGAGTTGCTGTACATAGGGTCAATATGGGTCACAGGTGACTTGATGGCACATAACTACAACAACGATTGGGTTGGGTTTTTTTTTTTATTATTACTTAAGGCTCTTGTTTAGAGTCAACAAGACCTGGGGAGGACTTTTTATTTAAAAGTCGGTTGTTATATTTTGGAGGAACTGTGTCGATTTACTGTACTGAGGTATCCTGGTGTTGCTGTGATGCTGAACCTTGTGCCATTGGGGTGGCAAATGCCATAACAATTACCCATGGTGGACGGTGTTTGGTGGAGCTCCCAGTTTAAGACAGATTTGGAAGCAAGAGTGACATCCTCTACCTAAAACCCATGCCTCTGGAAACTTTGTGAACTTTAATAAATGGCAATGGGTGTGGAAGTGTTTCAGGCCTTTTGTTCATAGGGTTGCTATGAGTCGTGTTCTACTCGATGGCAATCAACAACAAGAACAACAACAACATGGTAATGTGTTGGATGGCATAGGAAGCATTAAAAGATGATAGCGGGAATGCACTGAATCCCTGTACCAAAAAGAATCCGTTTACAAAAAATGATACAATAACTATAGGGATATTTTTTTAAGCATCGCAACACTTTATTAAGAATATTGGTTTTGAATTAGTAGCTCAAGTAACAATTGCATGAAGCCAGATTAGGTGTACTGCATAATAGGATATTTTATTTTTTAAAGAAATCAATGTGTCTATTGAAACACTGCAAAATTGGTTAGTCACTTTTTCAGTACATCAGAAGATGTAGTCCTAACCTGCTACACTACTGTTGTGAGCCTACTAGGTAGAAAATATAAAAGTTCAATTAGCTAATACTAATATAATGAATTGCAGAACCTAATGATACATTTCAAACATAGTATTTCCATTTACTTTTCCTAAAAAACAGTCCTAAATAGAAAAAAAAATGTGCTCTAATTTAGTGTTTGTTGAATTAGTAGCAAAAGTGTTTGTCCTATTACTTAATTGCTTATCCAAATGTCCTTCTTTAAAGAGACATCAGGCTAGGGAGTTGTTGTTCTTGTGTATCATCTAGTCAGAACTGACATATAGCTGAGCCTCTAGTGGATTTTCAGAGGCAATGAATTTCATGGGAGGAGAAAGTCCACCTTTCTTCCATGAAGAAGCTGGTGGCTTTGAACCGTCTTTGGAATGGCAGTATATCTTCTTACCAGTAGGCTTCCAGAGCTCTCTAGATCACATGTAGCTACTAGACCACATGGGAATGCTCAGAAACATGGAGGGTCAAAAAAGATAGGAAGACTCTCAACACAACGGATTGACTCAGTGACTTTAGCA
>NW_006399930.1:5921370-5923009 GCF_000299155.1 Elephantulus edwardii
ATAGAAAAAAAATTTTAAAAAAAGAAAAAGTTTTACCTGCAAATATAGTGTTAAAAGTAAATGCAGGATATCCTAAAAGAAGCCAATATCATCTTTCTCCTGAAGGAATAGAAGGCCTACAGCCCATCCTTAAGCAAATAAAGAAGCAGGAATGATTATTGAGAAATCTTCCTTTATAACACTCCCATCTTGGCAGTCTTTTTATAACAAACAAACAAACAAACTAACAAACTAACCGACCAACACAAAAGCCAAAAAATAAAACAATTGGTTTGCTTACAAAGCTCATATATGTTGTGTTTCATGTGTTACATAATCTTTCATGCATTATATTTTATAAAATTAATCACCATTGGACCTTGCCAATCATTGCCCTGTCTTTTTTATTTAGGCTCATCCTATTTACTCCCCCCATCTCCACCCATGAAACTGTGTAACCCTTCATTTCTGCTCCTTCCCATCCCTAGTCCTTCCCCTCTTGAGTTCCCATACATGTTTAGTAGTTATCCTTGTATTTTTACAATAATGTTCCTATGCAGTATTTGTCCTTATGAGACTATGTTAGTTCACTTAACATAATGCTCCACAGTCTCTTTGAAGTTACTTATTATTTTTCAAAATTGTTGCCCTTGAGTGCTGCATAGTATTCCATTGTGTGAATGTGCTTTTTTCTTTAATTCATTCAGCTGTGGCTGGACATTTGGTCTGTTTCACTGCTCTTGTGATGGTGAATAACGTTGCTATGAATATTGCTGTACATGTCTCCATTTGTGTCTCCGAATTTCCGTGGGATATATTCCGAGTAATGAAATATCTGGATCATATGGAGTTTCTTTTTCCAAGCTTTTGAGGAAACTCCACAGTATCTTCTAGCATGGTTGCACCATTTTACAATGTCACCAACAGTGTATGAAAATTCCTGGCTCTCCACATTTTCTCTTACATTTAATGCTTGTTGCACTACTACTGGGGTGAGAGTTTATCTCATTGTAATTTTGATTTGCATCACTCTTCTTGTCAGTGATTTTGATCATTTATGTGTTTGTTGGCCACCTGAATGTCTCCACCTGTGAAAAGTTGTTCCATGTCTTTTGCTCTATTTTTAATCGGGTAATCAGCCTTTTTCTTCTGGAGGTCCGAGAGTATTCTATAAACTTTTCATGTGAGACCCTTGTCTGATACGTTATTGCAAAATATGTATTCCCATTCAATAGGCTTTCTTTTCACCTCTTCATCAAATAGTGTTGGGAAAGCTGGACTGCTACCTGCAGAAAGGTGAAACAGGAAACACATTTCACACCATATACAAAAATCAACTCAAGGTGAATCAGAGACCTAGAAGTAAAGCCAAAACCATTAAGTTCATAAGAGCCGATCTGGGACCAGAAGGCTTAGCCGATGGTATAAAAAGGCTGCCAAATGCAGCCAGAAATACACAATCTGGAGAAGATAAAATTGATAAATGAGACTTTCTAAAGATTAAATATCTGTGTTCATCAAGAACTTTTTCCATCTTGGTAGTCTTGAAGTCAAATGTTACAATGATAAACATCCTATTGGATTATATTTGTATATTAAAAGACGTATTGCAATGAGAAAGTCAGCTGTTAGGGACGTCTCCAAAGTACTGAACAGCAAT
>NW_006399930.1:5930439-5937338 GCF_000299155.1 Elephantulus edwardii
GCATAGGGCGGTAATTCATTTTGAGAGCCACCTGCAGGCCTGGTTTAAATAGTTTTTGTCCAACATTCTTCTAGGTTTTATAGCACTGGTCTGTGCATTGCTGTACAGAGGTAACTTGTGGTTGCTGTGATGCTAAACACTGTGACACTGATGTGCCAAATGCGATAATGGTTACGTTACCCATGGTGGACAGTGTTTAGTGGAGCTTCCTGATTAAATCAAGCTTGGAAGAAGGAGTAGCATCCCCGTCCAAAATGACTTGCTTCCGGAAACTCTATGAAAATTGAGAAATGACCAAAATAATACAGTGTTCAGGTCTTTAGTTCATAGGGTCACTATGAGTTGTCTACAGATCGACGACAATAACAACAACAACAACAGATATTTCAAATTCCTGTTATTTCAGGCATAGATGGCCAGTCCTTCCTAGTATATCTTCCTGTTGTTGTTTTTATGTTCCTTCAAGTCAAGTTCAACTCATAGTGACGCTATGAAAAAAAGATCTGTACCCAGTCCTGTCCTGAGCCATCGTCATATTTTCTGACACACAAGAACCCATTATAGCAGTCACTGTGTCAATCTGCCTGGTTGAGGGTCTTCCTCTCCTTAGCCAATCCTCCACCCTATCCAACATAATGTCCCTCTCTGAGGAATAGCACCAGTTAGCAATATGTCCAAAGTATGTGAGCCGAAGCCTCATCTTTCTTGCCTCCAAAGAGCACTTGGACTGTACCATCTCCAAGACATTTCTGTTCATTCTCTTGACCATCCATGGGATTTTCAGTGCTCTTCTTCAAAAGCATTGCTCAGAGGAATCAATTCTTTTCCTGTCATCTTTATTCATTGCCCATCTCTCAGATACATAGCTAGTAATTGAAAAGACAATGGCCTGAATCAGATGCACCATATTCCTCAACTTGACATCACTACCCCTCAATAAGTGTAATGTGTCTCCTTATTCCCTAACTGCTGGTACCATGGGTGTTAATTGTGGATCCAAGCAAGTTGAAGTTGTTGAAAGTTTCAGTCTCCTCTCCATCCATCATGGCACTGCCTACTGGTCCAGTCATAGAAAATTATTTTCTTGATATTGAGATGCAATCCATACCGAAGGCTGCATTCCTTAATCTTCTGTAACAATTGCTTCAAGTTCTTCTCACTTTCAGCAAGCAAGGTTGTGTCATCTGCAGAATGTAGGCT
The DNA here is from genome assembly GCF_000299155.1 of Elephantulus edwardii. Lineage (NCBI taxonomy): Eukaryota > Metazoa > Chordata > Mammalia > Macroscelidea > Macroscelididae > Elephantulus > Elephantulus edwardii. Next base: position 5,931,640 of record NW_006399930.1, read on the forward strand.
ATTGATGAGTCTCCCTCCAAATCTGATGCCACACGGCTCCTCATAGAATTCAAATTCTCAGATAATTTGCTCAGCATACAGATAAAATAGGTATAGAGACAGAATTCATCCCTGATGCACTCTCTCTCTTCCCAATTTCAAACCATATGATGCTCCCCTCCTCTGTTCACACAACAGCCTCTTTCCTGGTCCAGGTCCAGGTTCCAAATGAACACAATCAAGTGCTCTAGGATTCCCATCCTTCTCAATGTCAATCACAATGTGTCACAATCCACACAGTCAAATGCTTTTGCATAATCAATAAAGAACAAATATACATTCTTCTGGTATTACTTACTTTCATCCAGGATCATCTGACATCAGCAATAATATCGCTGCTGCCAAGGCATCTTAAATCCTGCTTGAGCTTCTGGAAATGCCATTTTTGAATGATCTTTAGTAGTATTTTGCTCACGTATTATATTAATGATATTGCTTGATAATTTCCACATTCAGTTGCTGTCCTCCAAATTTACTGGCATACACAGGTAAGTGCATCCAAGGCTGCATCTATTAATGGAAACAAGTCCAAGTCAAGTGGTATTCCAGCAATTCTTGGGGCCTTAATTTTTGCTAGCTTCCACTTCTGCTTTCATTCTCATTGGCTCATGTTTATATTATATTTCCTGAAATTTTTCACTATCAATCAATTCTTTCTGGTACATCATCATGCTTTCTGAGTCATTCAATATGCTGCCAATAGAATCTTTCACTATTATGACAGAAAGCTTAATTTGTTTTTCAGTTCTTCCTTTTTTATTCTCCAGGTCCAGCTCCATTATAATATTTTGCTTTGTATTTTAAAAGTCAGTCTGGTCCTACCTATTACTGAGCTTTAAGGTTGACATTAGCAAGTCTGTCTTAACCCAGCCTTTTCCCTACTCCACCAGCATACCTTCCACTCCCACCTATGCCATTCAAGTTTTCCCTCCCTTATCCAGCCCTGAATATTATAGTTTAGGTCTCAAGCCTTCTGGGATTCTGGGATTCTGAACACCTCATATTACAGCCACTATCTTTTGAGTGGAGAAGTCTCTAAGTCAAAATATCAGGTATTAGTATTAGGGAAGTTTTTCTATCTCAGATGGTTCTGAGGAAAATTTTTGCTTTGAACTTCTGCTCCAGAACTTACTTCTTGTGAATATATGACTCTTCTTTTCAATTTGCAGCATGCTGCTGACGTAAGAGGATAGTTTCACATGGAAGGGTGAAGTGTCCTCTAGATCTGATATGTAAGTGTTGTTCCAGCCTCCTAGGACTGTGGGTGTTAGCTGTGGTGAATAGGGCTTAGGTGAAAATCTCCCATCTCTGTGCAGTTTTAGTTTGCTTGGCTCCATAATTAATGCTCTTGGCACCAGAAGCCAGGAAATTAAAAGACAAATTGCATTGGAAAAATCTCTTGTCAGGGACCTCTCTAGAGTACTGAAGAGTAATGATGTCAGTCTGGAGATTAAGGAGCTCCTGATCCAGTCCATAGTTTTTTCAATTACTTGTTATGCTTCTGAAAACTGAACAATGACTAGGGATGATAGAAAGAGAAATTATGCCTTTGAGCTGTGGTTCTGGAGAAGAGTATTGAATGGACTGCCAGGAAAACAAACAGGTTTGTCCTAAAGAGGGTGAATCCAGGCTGCTCCTTGGAGGCAAGGATTCTGAAACTTTGGGGCATGCAAGGAGGGACTAGTCTTTGAAGAGGAACATCATGTTTGGGATAGTGTGGGGGACAGTGCAAGAAAGGAAAAACCTGGATGAGATGGATTGATTGAGTGACTGGGGTAATGGAGATAGGAGTTTCAGGCACAATAAGGTTGGCACAGGATAGAGCAGGGTTTAGGGCTGTTGTACATAGGGTCGCACTGAGCCACAAGCGACTCAGCGGCACATACTGTGGAGTCATAATTGACCCATAGCTGACCCTCTAGTGGTTTTCAGAGGCAGTTAAATGCCAGGAGGAGATTCTTCCCCTAAACTTTGCATCCAGTTCAGTAGAAGAAAAATTTAACAGGGACAGCTGTATCATGAAGGCAAAGCTGTCATCACCATCTTTTAACATTGCAGTTTTCCTTACTCAAGTGGAACACCATATGCATCATTTAAAGAATTATCCTGATTTATGTAGAAAGAGTTCACAGCAAACTTCACATCTTTTTTTGCCTGAGGTTAACCCAATATGCATTCATCTTCCTTCTGAACACTTAAGTTGCACATCAATAACTGATAAATTGACAAGAGCTTGCAGCTGTTATTTGTAGCATCACCTATGCTAGAAAAATAGCTGCAAATAAAATCTTAACTCTATATCTAGATATAATAGTGATTAAAATATATAAACATGTATTTTATTATTTTTATTTCATTCATATTTGCAATCAACATTGGACCTAGAACATAGCTTAACTGCCTTTAAATTTCTACTACTTGTGCAAAATAGCTTCAAAATAATAAGCTATAGGCATATTAAATAAACCATGGGCTGATAAGAGAAAAAAAAAGTTCATCCTGGAGAGGGTGAAACCAGGCTACTCCTTGGGGGCAAGGATTCTGAAGATCTGTCATACTTTAGATGTGTTGCAAGAAAGGACCAGTCTTTGGAGAAGGACATCCTGCTTGTGAGGGTGGAGGGACAATGCAGGAGAGGAAGAATGTTGATGAGATGGATTGATTCAGTCACTGGGGTCAGTGATTGATTCAGTGGTAGGTGTGTCAGACAATGAGATTGGCACAGGATAGAGGAGGGTTTAGGGCTGTATAGTACATAGGGTTGCTATGAATCGTAGGCAACTCAACGGCATATGACATATAACAACAACATATAAATAAAGACAATCATTCAGCTATTACAAAGAGAAACAAAATAACTCCAGACATCCATTGGCTATGTGCTTCATTAAATATTTAAGTGTTTTTAATGCTTCTTTTTAACCTGACAGTAGTAATGACTCATTTGTTGAGATCTAAATCTAAATCTCTTCTGCTCTAATAACTTAATATATATGAAATAGTAAATATATTAATTTATAGAAAGAATTTTGTGGCAATATGAATATCATATTCATTCTTGATATTAAGAAATTGAGAAAAGGAGATTTGAAATATTTTTTCCAAAATCAAATATTTGAATATTACTTTGTATCAATAGGTTTCAAATAAAATACAACTATTGGAATTTTTTCTTAAATTTATAAAACTATAAGGAGGGTTTTATCTTAGTGTTGCATTAGAGTGCAAAGTATATATTGATTATTTATAACACTTTTATCAGTCAACTGACATTTATGGGTATTCAGAAAATATTATGACTACATCTATCCATTTATAATATCCATCTAAAATCTCATATTGCTAGCTAAAGTTTAATCTATTCCTTGTCAAGTCGTTGTTCTCACTAATCAGTCAACAAATCTATTTTGAAGTATTTTATGTCTTTTGTCTAAGTAATAGTAATTGACACAAGTCAACCCCACTAACTTTTGTTGTTGTTATGTGCCACTGAGTAGACTACAACTCATAGTGACCCTATGTAAAGTAGCTCAGAACCCTGCGCTATTCCGAGTCAATCTCACTGCCTCTGACACACCTACCTTTATTAGCCCAGTTACTGTGTCAATCCATCTCATCTAGCATCTTCCTCTCTTGAGATGTCCCTCCACTCTTCCAAGCATGATATCTTTCTGCAAGGACTGACCTTTCCTGGCAACATGTACACATTATATGTGATGGAGATTTGAAGTCCTTGCCTCCATGAAGCACCTGGTTTTATCCTCTCCAGGATGGATCTTCTTATTCTCTTGGCAGTCCATGGTATATTTAATATTTCTCGCCAATACTACAACTTTTCAAAGGCTTCAGTTCTTCTTCTGTCATCTTTGGTCATTGTCCAGCTTTCTGATAAATAGCAAGTAGTTACAAAGACCACTTTGAGTGTCAGACAAGGCACACCTTTGTCTCTATACTGACATTGTTGTTCTTCAGCACTCTAGAGATATCCCTGAAAGCGAATTGTCCTCTCCATCAATTTTCTCTCTATCTAATTCTATTCATTTACTACTTATAAATTTCCTTCTTATATTTCACTTCCAATTTGTTAAGGACACTATGTCCTCAAACATGATAACAGTGAGGAAGACTAAAATAGTAATTAGATTATAGGAGGTGTATCAACAAAGGAGAGGAAAAGCTCCAATGAGATGGATTGACATGGGCTTAAATGTTTCAGAGATGATGAGGATGGTATAAGATAGGAAAGGGTCTGAGTTGGCTGTCCATTGGGTTACTATGTATCATGCTTGACTTAATGGCACCTAATAATTACAATACCAACTAAGTAGGTAAGTTATTATGCTGTTGTAATGTGCCATCACAATAGCTCTGAACTCTGCCCTGTCCAAAAACCATCTCACCATCTTCGACACACCTACACAAATTACCCCAGTTACTCTGTTAATTCAGCTCACCTGGGGTCCTCCTCTCCTGTGTTGTTCCTCCACCTTTCTTCCCATTATGTCTTTCTCCAAGGACAGGTCTCTCCTGGCAACATATCCAAAGTGTGTGAAAATCCTGCCTTCAAGGAGTAACTTGGTTTCACCCTCTCCAGGATGAGCTTTTTAGTTCTCTTGACAGTCAACGGCATGTTCAATGCTCTTTTCCAGTACCTCAACTCAAAGGCAGCAGTTCTTCTGTCCTCTTTCATCATTATCCAGCTCTCTGATGCATAGCAAGTAATTGCAAAGACCATTGTCTAGGTCATGCACACTGTAGTCTCTAGACTGACATTATTGCTCTTCAACACACTAGAGAGGCCTCCGAAAGCATATTTTCCTAATGTAATTCCTCTTTTGATTAACTAACTGCTTGTGCCAAGAGAATTGGTTAACTGTGTTACTAAGCAAATTTAAATTATTAATAATCTCAATTTCTTCTCCATCCATCATGATGTTGCCAGTTGATTTCTGGTGAGAATCTCTGCTTTCTTGATGTTGAACTTTAATCCATATTGAAGACGGCAGTCCTTAACCTTCTACAACAAATGCTACATTTAGGTAATTTTATCTAAAGTAAATACCATTATTTTATACACAGTAAACACGTTGATAAGAAAAAATATCTGCCATTTTAAGAATGTCCTTACGTAGGAAATATATTTAGAATTTGTGAGAATAAAAAAGGGACATAATTATCTCAGGGTGAAATAGATTTTTTTAAAAAGAAAAATCAAGGTGAAAAAAATTTAAAAGTCTTTATAGCTACTGATAACACTGTTTATTATTATTGCTCATTGCCCTTGAGTGAGACTCGACTCATAACTGGCCATCCAAGGGTTCTCAGAGGCTGTAAATCCCTGAGAGGAGATTGCACACTAACCTTTCCCTTGCAAAGCTAATGGCAGTTAGAACCACAGTCATTGGGTTAACAGGAGCTCCCTACCACTAGGCCACAAGAGTTCCCTGTTTAGTATTAGTGAAAACATGTATAACATTTCAGTTGTATTTTTAAAATACTAATGATGACAATAATTAAAAAACCCACAACCAAAAACCAGAACATCAGGATCTGATAAAGACTCATCAACAACCTGTGCTATACACATGAATCCACCTTCCTTCTAAATGCAAGGGGAACTTGAAGTGCTTGTTGCAGAAGATCAAAGACTTTAGCCTTCA
>NW_006399930.1:5938043-5941624 GCF_000299155.1 Elephantulus edwardii
ACTAGAGAGTTCTAGAGATCTAGTCCCTATGGAATTGCATTGTTAATCCACCAGTGACATCTCTCCAGCAGGTTAAATTCTCTAGTCAACTCATTGGGAAAAGATGCAGATCTGTTCCCCAAAATTTGTTGGTGAGTAAGTTATTAGCTAGTTCTTATTTAGATGCAAAGAGATAATAATGAAACGTTTTAATATTTTCATTTGAATATTAATAGTGTTGTTGAAAACAGCTTCAATATTAATGAATTTTAATTACTATTAAGTTCTAAAGCAAAGGGAGGATGATGAACAGAGCTGACATATTTAGTTAAGTTCAATGTTTTCCTAGATACCTGTCTTATCTGCTGAAAAGTTGGAGTCTTGCTAAACCTAAGACATACAGCAGCATTTCAGTTAACAGGTTTTAGTCAAGACAGTTTTACATGAATAGAATTAAATTAGTATGTTGTTGTTGTTGTTGTGTACCATAGGGTGAAAACTGACCCATAGCTGACCCTCTGGAGGGTTTTTAGAGGCAGTAACCTCACACAAGAGGAGATTGCCCATTCTTCCAAAGAGAGCCGGTGGCCTCGAATCACGTGCCTTTGGGGTTTCAGCATAGCTTTTTGCGACTATACCACCAGTGCTCCCTAATAGATCAATAATAGAATAGAATGATAAAAAACTCTGTTAACCAATTATTTAAAAATTCTAACACTCGGAGTTGTAAAGATGTAGTAATATAACACATCAGGGAATGGTTTCTAAGAGTTTCCAAGACTAAATCACAAGGAGTGATTGCTAAAATACTAGAGGTTTGAAAAGGTGTGAAGTGCTTTAAACACTGTAATACCAGATTTCTTAAATGATTGCTAAATATCACATATATATCTGTATATATATGTGTGTGTATATATGTGTGTATACATATATATGTGTGTGTGTCTATGAGTATATATATATAATTACTATTGTGTACTGTCAAGTTGGAACCTACTAATAGCTAATGCTTTAGCATGTTTTCAGAGATAGTAAATCACATAGGAGAAGACCACCCATTCTTCTTCCATGAAGAAGGTGAATTCAAACCATATGCCATTGAGATTTTAGCATGGCCTGGCTTACACACCAGGCCACCAGAGTTCCCTCTTATAGAAGATTTCAAAGGACAGCTAGAGATGAAAAAACAAGTATTGCAATTAAATGTACAAAGACCTAGAGTCAGAAAATCAGAAAGGATAAACTTGTTCCATGTTTCTTAAATTGAAGAAACTGAGTAACAAATTCAAGGCTCGAGTTGCAATACTTAAAGATGCTGTGGTGTGAATAAGTGTGAAACCAAGTTGGTTTTTGGAAGCAAAGATTTTGAAATGCTGTCTCGCATATTTTGGATACGTTGCCAAGAAGGTCTAGTCATTGAAGAAGTACATCATGCTTAAAATGATAGACAGAGTACAAGAGAGAAGACTTCAGATGAGATAGATTGAAGGTAGGTGTGTCAGAGACACTGAGATTGGCTAAGAATTAGAGCAGGTTTCAGACCTATTACTGCACATAGGGTCACTATGAGTCTTAGTCAACTCAAAGGCAGATAAAAACAACAATAACAATGGGTAGAATATTGAATGATCCAGGAAGCATAAAAATGAAATGGAAAGAGTATACCAAAAGAACTGACTGACTCAAAAATGTGATGAAACAACATATGATCAGGAGGCAATGGTGTGGAAGGGAGAAATGTAATCTTCTTTGCAGGAATTGGAAAAAAACACAGCCCCAGTAATTAATGGAATACCAATTGACACATTTAACATGCAATTTTGACATGTTCACCAGATTATGCCAAAAAATCTAGAGGACAATTAGCTAGCCAAAATGACTGGAAGAGATCCATATTTATTCCCATTTTTAAAAAAAGTTTATCCAACAGAGTGTGGAAATTATGGAATAATATCACTAATATCACATGCAAGCAAAATCCTGCTGAATATTATCGAAAATAATGACTGGAACAGTACATCTCCACCCAGAACTGCTAGAAGAGCAGTGAGCTGGTTGTTGTGTGGATTTCTTCACATAGACAAGAGACTATGTCCAGAACTACATTTGTTTTTTGAAACACCTCAATTTGTATTCTATTACATCCATTTCAATAAAAGTGTATTTTTGTGTCTTTTTTTCAATTCATGACCTGTTACTGAATTCTTAATTTTTTTATCAATCAATATTATTGCGGAGTATTTCTTGTGTTTGCTTTGTTCACCGTTCTACACATTTTACCTTCCCTATATAAATTCCAGAATAAATAAAATTCAAACAAAATACAGTATAAACAAAGAAAAAAATTTAAAGTGGAATAATTCTACAGAATGCTTAAATATTATAAAAATAACAAAGACTGGAAACTTAAAAAATTGCATCCTAAAGGAAGTGAATATTAGTTAATGCAATTATAGCATAATACACTTGGCTAACAGAGATGACTTTGAGCTGTGGTGTTTAAGAAGGGCACTGAACATCCCATGGATGACCTAGAAAATGAATAGATATATCTTGGTGAGAGTGTAACCTGAATGCTCTTTGGAGACAAGAATGAAGAGGCTTCACCTCACATACGCTGGACATGATGCTAGGAGGGGCTGTTCCTCAGAGACGGACATAATACTGAAAAGGGTGGAGGGTTGGCAAAGAAAAAGAAGACCATCAACCAGGTGGATTGGCACAGTGACTGCTGCAATGGGCTCTGTGTGTCAGGAAGTGCGAGAAGGGTACAGGATAATACAGGGTTCAGATCTTTTATTCAAAGGGTTGCTATGAGTAGTGCTCTACTGGATGGCATCTTACAACAACAACAACCACAACCGAGATGTAGAATATAGACTCACAACAGAGATGCGGAATAGACTCAAGGTCAGATTTTGTTACCTGGGGATTTTTTTTTTTCTTGTTACCTGGGGATTTGATTTAACCTTTTTTAGCTTCAGGTTGAACTTGCATACCAGTAGTTGAGGGCTGTTCCATAATCAGCACTTGGCCTAGTTTCCACAGCTGACATTGAGCTTCTCTAGTGATTCTTTTCACAGATGTAATAAATCTTATTTCTATTAATATCATCAGGTGAAATCCATGTGTATACTTTGAGTTTATGTTTCTTAGAAAAAGTATTTGCAGTGAATATGATCATTGACTGTACAGAATTATTCTATTTCCAGCTTCATTTCTATCAGCAAGTCCATGTTTTCTGACTGCTGATTCTTCTTTCTTGTTCCCAGCTTTTGCATTCCAATCACCCATTATTATTAAGACATTTTGATGCAAGGTCCAATGAATTCCAAAAACAAAAAGTGGGAAAAAACCTCCTTTTCTCCTCTTTTTTTAGCTCTAGTTGTTGGTGCATATATTTCAATGATTGTAGTATTCACAGGACTTCCTTGTATGTGTTTGGATATTGTGTCAGTCTGGAAACTAAGATACAAGGCTGTGGTCTTTGCAATTACTGGCTATTCATCAGAAAGTTGGACAATGACTAGGGATGGTATAAGAAGAATTGATGTCATTGAACTGTGGTGCTGGAAAAGAATATTGAATGCTCTAGAGTGCTC
>NW_006399930.1:5941904-5944093 GCF_000299155.1 Elephantulus edwardii
ACAACAACAACTACAGAGATCTAGTCTATATAACAGGAAAAAAAGAAATTTTTGGAGACTTTTTTGATTGTCATTACTAGACATAAGTATACTGTCCTTTAAGCTCTAAATTAGAGCTTGAGATATTGATAAGCTTCTTGAAATATGCAGGAGAGTCCCTCACAAAATCAATTATTTTATGTATTCAAAAGTTCTTCATGAATCCTAAAATGTTAGTTATCATATAAGAAAAGCAGACACATAGGGTAGAGAGCTTTGGTAGCCTACTGGTCAGTAGTTCTACTGCCAATCTAGTGTAAAGGAATTGAAAATTATAAATTTCTTTGTGAAAGAAAGATGAACAATTCCTACTAATTAAAGAATTTTGACAGACAAGGTATTAAGCTCACATGCCACAACAGTAAATGTTAATGAAAACAAGGTTAGTAAATAACAGAACAAGATAGGTGACTTTTAGAGGGTTCTTTGTTTTGTTTTGGTTTGGTTTTTTTAAGTTATTTGAGACTAAGTAATTTCACATTGTGAGACTCAACTGAGGAGGCAACTTCCTAGGCTATATCTGTTTTCTTATAGCTTAGAACAACAATTATGTGTTTGATGAATATGCGGTTCCCAGTGACTTTACAGTAATTATCGATATGCAGGTTTATTAACTACCTCTAAATATCTCAAAGTGTGTTCCCTTCTTATATTTAATCATCATCTACCAAATTACTTTAAGTCTAACAGAGGAAAGACAAATTATAAAGGTGTATTTTAACAATGTAAGTAATTTTGCATTTTTGGCATGCTAAGAAGTTAATACTGCACAGAAGTGTTGCACAGAATAATTCCTGCTTATTGAATGAGTCCTTGTTATTTTGATGCCTAATTTCAACAATTGATACTGCATATAATTTATGAACAGAATTGATATTAATGTGTACCTTGAGTTTGAATTCTGAAATAGAATAGTGACACATACCTGATAGAAAAGAGAGATGAATTATATATATATATCCATATATATAACCTGGAACTAGAGAAAACATATATATTCAAGGAAAGCAAAATCATTCTTAAGAAATAAATAAATAAACAAACAAATAAATAATTCACAATTTAAGAATTCATTTGAAGATGATTTTTTTTTTTACTTAAGGTTAACAAGATAAAGGCCTTCCTTGGATTGAACATAACAAATTTATTCAAAAATAGAGAAGTAAACATAGATTACATAAGGACTTCTTTTTGTCAGTTCTTAAGAAATAGTAGGAGTAAAAACCCACCCCCACACCCCTAAATATCAATGTTGATTTAGTTAAAATGAAAGCAATAAAATCATAAAAAAGAGTACTGTATTCTCCCACACTTTTGCCCCAGGGAATAATTCTGTGGTTTCATTCTCTGCAAAGAATATAGATTGCCCTTACAGTTATATATTGCCTTGAGGAATTTTAAGTGAATAAGTTAGCAAAGCATTTCCCAATCATGCTTTCTAATAATATACAACTCTAGGTACTACACTCTTACAAAAATCTTGTCATTGTTGTAATAATATTCAATTAGGTCCTTGCATTTTACAGCATGCAATATGAGACTCATAGAGCACAAGTGTCAAGAAAAAAATTTCAATAGTGTATAGTAGATGTGGTAAAATAGAATCAGACCTATATCAGCGGGTTAAAAAAAAAAGAATGATCTTTCTATTAGCATTGGACTCTAAAAGTTTATATAGTGATGTTATTAGAATCCTCTCAGAATACCTCACATGAGTTACCGTCATCCATGATTTCTAAAGCTAACATAAAAATGTTCTTCTAGCAAATTAAAAAAATGTACTGTCAGTCATATTGGGAAAGTTTCAAATGTACAAAACATGGATCCCTCAAATCAGCTTTATCTCAATTACCTCAGTCTATTTTTTTCCTTTTTTTAATTTTTATTAATTTTAAAGAACATTTACAGAGATTTCGGGTTTCCATTTATTCATTGTTGCACTATTTTCTCAACCCTCCTCCCCCCAGTTTTTTCCTCTCTCTTTTTCCCCCCACCCTGGAAAGTCTGTTTTAATTGCCCCATTGCCACGGTGCTTGTCAAAGCCATTTCTGATTAATCTCCTTTGTCAGTGTGTCCTTTGCCATTCCCTATCCCTCCTATCTGAGAGAGACTTCGCCCTGATTATTAGCTACTTCCTGCTGAAAAGGGAC
>NW_006399930.1:5950055-5951194 GCF_000299155.1 Elephantulus edwardii
GTGTTGGAGAAGAGCATTGACTATCACATGGATTCCCAAAAGAACAAGCAAATATGTCTTGGAAAAGGTTCAGCTAGAGTGTTGTTTAGAAGCAAAGATGATGAATCTTTGCCTCCCATTCTTTAGGCATGTTGCTAGAAATTGGAAAGGGGCATGCCACTGGGAAAGATGGAGAGTCAGCAAAGGAGACAAAGACCCTTCACCAGGTGGATTGACACAGTGACTGCTGCAAAGGGCTCTAGTGTGTCAGGAGGTGTGAGAATGGCACAGGAAAGGATAGACTTCATATCTATTTGGTCATAGGGTCACAATGGGTGATACTCAACTCAATGGCACCTAACAACAACAACAGCATATCTACCCTGATATCTTGACTGCTGGTACCAAGCATATAGATTGTGGATCCATGTAAGAAGAAGTCATTGACAGTATTAATTCTTTCTCTGTCTGTCATGATGTTGCCTGTCAGTCCAGTGGTAAGTATTTTGGTTTTCTTGATGTTGATATGCAATCCATACTAAAGGCTGCATTGTTTAATATTTTGCAGCAGGTGCTTCATGTCCTCCTCACTTTCAGCAAACAATATTGTATCATCTTTGTAAAGAGGGTTATTGATGATTAGTCCATCAATCCTGATGGTGCATTTTTCCTCATGGAGTCCTGCATCTTGAAAAAAGTTGCTTATCATACAGAGTAAATAGGTATGAAGAAAGAATACTAACATGACAGACACACTTTCTAATTTTAAACCATGCTGTATTCCTTTCTGTTTGCACAACAGCCTCTTGGTCTTGGTATGGGTTTTGCATGAATGGAATCCAGTGTTCTGAAATTCTAATTCTTCTCAAGGTTGGTCATAATTTGTTATGGCCCATATAGTCAAACACCATTGTATAGTCAATGAAACTCAAATAGACATTATTCTGATATTCTTTGCATTCAGTCAGAATCCATGTAACATAAACAATTATATTTCTTGTGCAATGACCTCTTCTATATTCCACTTGAATGTCTGGTAGTTCTCTATCTATGTACTATTCTAGCTATTTCTTTTTAAATTTTATTCTGATTTATAAAAAAGTTTGAATACATGGTTTCTCACAAAAGATCTTTCCCATTTCCTTCACCCCATCTACCCA
>NW_006399930.1:5952546-5953961 GCF_000299155.1 Elephantulus edwardii
GTGGATTTGAACCATGTGTCTCTGAGATTGTAGTTGCAGCTCCTTGCCACTAGGCCACCAGAGCTCCCCTTAATTATATTATTTTAAAATTTAGCAAAATTACTGCTCAGAGTTCTCTAGTTCAAACATTTTCCTGTTTAAGCATTTCATTTCCAAAATATATGGTGAAATACATCAAAGTATTATTGCTTTAAATCAATTTAGACCAAGAAAACATTCAGCTAATTCAGGTCTCATGAGATACAAGAACACATCGTACAAGAGTAGCATTGGCATCCCCAAATAGTCACTTGTTTGTTATTAGTCTTGGGTTTCATGGAGTCAACTATTTAGAGTGAATCAATGAAAAAAAGTTCTGATCCTTGTGTTTTATTGTACAATCCTCAGGATTGCTGATATGCTTGAGTCCAATGTTATAATCACTGTAAAAATCTGTCATTTTGAGGATATTCCCTTTTTCTCTGATTCTCTACATTTCTAAGCATGGTGTCTTTTTCTAAGTACTGGTGCTACCTGACAACATTATTATAGACAAAGTTTAACCATTATTTTAGACAAATTATTTTAGACAAAGTTTCACCATTCTTGCCCCTAAGGAACAACCTACTTACAAATCCACCAAGATACATTTGTTTGTTCTTTAGTTGTTGTTGTTATTAAGTGGTGTTGAGTCATAGATGACTCATAGTGACCCTGTGAACAAAGGACCTGAACACTTGTATAACTTTCATCATTTTTCCACATTCATAGTGTTTCCTGGAGGAAAACTATTTTAGAAGTGGATGCTAGTCCTACTTCCAAGTTTATTTTAATCGAGAAGCTCCACCAAACACTGTCCACCATGGGTAACCATTATTACATTTGACACATCAGTGTCACAGTGTTTATCATAACAGACATCACAAGTTACCTTTGTACAGCAAATGGACAGACCAGTGCTATACCACTTAGAAGAATGTTTGACCCAAAACAATTAAAACCAAGCCTGACAGCCATGGATTAAAATCACCCACCTTTGGCATGGTAGTATAACTTTTCACCTACTAAGCCAATTGATATATTTCAACAAACAGGCACTGGCCTGGATGTGCTCACTAAGTAGTGCCAAGAAATATGGAGAACAGCCAGTTGGCCCACTGACTATAAAAGATCGATATTTGTTCCCATTCCAAAGAAAGGTGACCCAACAGAGTGTGGAAATTATCGAACAATATCATTAATATCTCATGCAAGTAAGATAGTGCTGAAAATTATCCCAAAACATTTGGAACAATACGTCAACAGAGAACTGCCAGATGTGCAGGCTGGATTTAGAAGAGGTCGTGGTACTAGTGATATTATATCTAACGTTAGATGGATCTTGACAGAAAGCAAAGAATACCAGAAGAATGTCTATCTGTGCTTCATTGACTATG
>NW_006399930.1:5956206-5957340 GCF_000299155.1 Elephantulus edwardii
GATGACCTTGCCCACAGACTTGGCAGTGCTAGTAGATGCAGCAATGATGTTCTGGGCAGCTCCATGGCCATCACACCACAACTTTCCAGAGGGGCCATCCAGAGTCTTCTGGGTAGTAGTGATGGCATGGACTGTGGTCATGAGTCCCTCTACAAAGCCAAAGTTGTTATGGATGACCCTGGCCATGGGACCCAAGCATTTGGTGGTGAAAGAGGCACTGCTGACAATCTTGAGAGAGTTGTCACACTTTTCATGGTTAATGCCCATCACAAACATGGGGGCATCAGCAGAAGGAGCAGAGATAATTATTTGTTTGGCACCACCCTTAAAGTGAGACCCAGCCTTTTCCAAGGTTGTGAAGACACCAGTGGACTCCACAACATACTCAACACCAGCATCACCCCACTTGATGTTGGTGGTATCTTGCTCTTTGAAGATAGTGATGGCTTTCCCATTAATGACCAGGTTCCCATTCTCAACCTTGCCGTGGGTGGAGTCATATTGGAAAATATTGACTATGTAGTTGAGATCAGTGAAAGGATCATTGATGGCAACAACATCCACTTTGCTAGAGTTAAAAGCAGCCCTGGTGACCAGGTGCCCAATGTGGCCAAATCCGTTTACTCCAACCTTCACCATCATGTCTCAGGGATGCAGCTGAGGCTGTACGTGAAGAGAGAACTATCTGGATTGACGAATAGCAGAGAGCCAGTACACATTATTTTTCAAATTGACAATCACAATCACAGTATTTTGGAGAGATCCATGACAACAGATTCCCTGAATGTAGCATGCCTTTGGTTTCTGACTGCTGCCAGTGAGAGACATATAGGAAAAATCTTGAATGATCCAGGAAGAGTCAAAAGAAGATGGAGTTACTATACCAAAAAAGTATTGGTTGACCTTGAAATATTTCAAGAAGTAGCATATGCTAAAGAGCCAAAGCTGATGAGGGAAGAATTTTAATCTGCATTAAAGACATTGACAAAAACTAACAGCACCCCAGTAATGGATATCAATTGACATGTTTCAATTGACAAATCTAGTCTGGAAATGTTTACCATGTCTGTGTCAAACTTTGGAAGACAACTATATGACCAACTCTGTGAAAGCAACACATTTGTATTTCTGTTC
>NW_006399930.1:5959355-5960557 GCF_000299155.1 Elephantulus edwardii
TGTGAGATGTAGCTTCAAAATCCTGTCTTCAAAGGAATAACTTGGTTTTATATTCTCTAGGGAAATCCAGTTTATTCTCTTTGCAGTTTATGGAATGCTAAATGTTCTTCTCCAGAACAACGATGCAAAGACATTGTTCCTTTTTTGTCATTCTTAGGCATTGTGAAGCTCTATAATGCATAACAAGTAACTGCAAAGACCATAGCTGAGATCAGAAACATCTTAGTCTCCAGACTGACATCATTGCTCCTTAGCCCTCTGCAGAGCTCTGAGATAGTAGATTTTCCAAATACAATTCTACTCATGATTTCCAGACTGCTAGTGCTGAGAGTGTTGATTGTGGAACCAAGCAAGCTGAAACTGTTAATAATTTCAAACTCTTCTTCATCCTTCACGGGGCAATCAACTGGCCCAGTGGTGAAAATCTTGTCTTCTTGATGTTGATCTTCAATCAATATTGAAGATTGCAGTCTTTCATGTTCTGCAGCAAATTCTTCAGGCCCTCCTCAGTTGCAGGAAGCCAGGTTATTTCATCTGCATATCACAGGTTATTAGTGAATCTCCCAACATTTCTGATACCACATTCCTCCACATAAAACTGAGCCTCATGAACGATCTGTTCCATATAGAGTTTGAAGAGAAATGGAGATAAGATGCATCCCTGATGCACTTCTTTCCTGATTTTGAACCATGCCATGTTTCCTTGCTCTGTTCCAAGGACAGCTTCCCAGTCCAAGTATAAGTTTCACATGAGCACAATCAGATGTTACATAATCCCACTTTTCTCAATGTTAGGCAAAATTTGTTGTGATCCAAACAGCCAAATGCCTTTGCATAGTCAATGAAACATAGATAGATATATTTCTCTGCTCTTAGCTAAGATCCCTCTGACATTGGCTATGATGTCCCAAGTGCCAACACCTTTTTTTTCCCAACCTAGCTTTCATTTCTGGTAGTCCTCTGTCCATGTACTTTTGCAGTCTTTTTTGAATGATCTTCAGCAGCAATTTCCTTGTATATGTTATTAGTGATGATGTTGTTGTTATCAGTTGAGTATGACCCATAACAACCCTATGAACAATAGATCTGAATTCAGGCCTATATTGTGCCATCCTTACACTTACTGACACATTAGAATCCATTGTGGCTGTCAGTGTATAATCCACCTAGTTGCGGATCTTCCTCTTCGTCACTGACCCTTT
>NW_006399930.1:5962176-5963119 GCF_000299155.1 Elephantulus edwardii
GCATTGCAAAGCCTATACAGAAGGAAGTTAAAAGGTTGAATAGAATATTTCAGAAGAAAGAAGTATCAAGAGCTAGGCAGAGAACCAAAAGAAAAGAACTTTTTTGACATTTCTCAAGCTGAAAGTAAAGGAAAACCAAATTTAAATCTTAAGTTACAATACAGACTTATGTTTTGGGCAAATCTTGAATTATTCAGGAAGCACCAAAAGTTGCAGAAATACACAGAAACAGGGAAGGTCGACAATTAAAATAACTACCTCTGAAAATCTTCCAGAGGGTCATCTGTGGGTAGGCTCTAACTTGACCTTGATGGTACAGAGCAGCAAAAGTAACTATATGAACAAGATCCAATGACAGTTAAGGAAGAATTTCAAGTTGCACTTAAAGACATAGGCAAAAAATATCGTGCAGGAATCAATGGATATCAATTGACATGTTTATGCTAAAAATGCAATACTTGCTGTGCTCTCAAGTCTATGCCAGAAAATCTGGAGTACAACTACCTGATCGACTACCTGGAAGAGATGTATATTGGTTTATTTTCCAAAGAAAAATGACACAATTGAATGGAAATTTATTACATAATTGCTTATACATACAAGCAAAATTTTGCTGAAGGTCATCCAAAAATGGTAAGAACAAAACATTGATAAGAAAATGTCAGCAGTTTAAAGCACAGTTTAGAAGAGGCTATGGCACCAGAGATTATTGATATCAGATGGTTCTGACTGAAAACAGAGAAACCAGAATAATGTCTATTTGCTATGCAAAGGCATTTAACTGTGTGGATCATAACAAGCTACGTTTAACACTAAAAACAATGAGAATCATAGAACACTTAAATGAAGAGGACTAGACGCCATTATTGGAAGCCCAGTCCACACACAGGTGGGTTTTGGGGTTATTGAAAGTTCAGCCTGCAAACGGGTAACTTTTTGGTTT
>NW_006399930.1:5965474-5968033 GCF_000299155.1 Elephantulus edwardii
TATTGCTATTGTTATTATGTGCCACCAAGACAATTACCTCATAGCAAATCTATGAGCAATAGCTCTCACATGTTCAGTATTGTAAATCAACCCCACTGTTGCCAACAAATCTGACTCAATTGCCACAGTACTGTGTTAATCTAACTCATCCAAGATCTTCCTCTCTTGCATTGATCTTCTAACCTTCTAAGCATGATGTCCTTCTCTAAGGACTAGTCCCTTCTGGAAACATGTCCAAAAAGATGCGATACAGAATTTCAAAATATTTGCATCCAAGAAGCAACCTAGTTTCACCCTCTTCAGGACAGACTTGTTTATTCTCTTGGAAATTCATGGTACATTGTTCGTATATATTGTACAGTCTGGCAAATGTAGGACAGTAGACCAATGTATTGTAAATCAGTTATGTATCTCATCTAGTCTAAACTATTCTTTTTTAAGAGCTTTCCTTTTTAGTACAGAGCTGCTGGTTCAGAATATGCTGTCAGAAATTTTTAATAAAAAGTGGAGCCAGAACAGGGGCAGCAGATTCTGATATCCAGTAACTTCTCAAAGGAGAAGAATCTCCAATAACATAAACATCACAAAATCAACTCCTATAAGATCAAACAGGCTTCTATGTTTCTGCACCTTCTATCAACAACTCCAGAATAATGCATCCCCTTTATAGCTCTCATTTTTGCCAATATTAGCCTCATTAATTTGTTTCAAATTCTATGAAGAAGAATAAGGCATCAAGATTGGAGGAAGACTTACCAATAGCGTTCAGTTTGTAGCACTTGCTGCAGAAGGTTATTCACTGCAGCCTTTAATATGGATTATATTTCAACATATTAAAAAAATAAAAATTCTCACTCTGGGCCAATCATGAGAGATAGAAAAAAGATTAAATCTGTTAATTACTTCATATTACTGTAGTCTACAATTAATACACTTGGTAGTGTTGTTGTTGTTGATTACTATCAAGTAGAGAATGGCTTATAGCAGCCCTATGAATAAAAGACGTGAAGCCTTTCTTTGACTATCATCATTAGTCAACGTTCATAGAGTTGCCAGAGGCATGTTGTCTAGGAAGTGCTTCCAAGCACTTGGTACTAGCAGTTAGTGTAGTTAGGAAATCAGGAGCCATGTTGTGCTGGGAAGATCTACAGTCAGGGACTTCTCAACATTTGTGAGGAGTGATGATGTTAGTTTAAATACTATAATTTTATTCAGACCATGGCCTTTTCAAACACTTGTTATGCTAGTGAGAACTAGACAATGAATAAGAACAACAGAAGAAAAAATAAACTGATGCTCTTGAACAGTAGTGTTTGAGGAGAGTGGTAAATAAACCATGGTCTGTCAAAAAAAATGCCTTGGAAAAGGTGCAACCAGATTGCTGCTTGGAGGCAAGGATGGCAAAAATAAGACATTACTCATCTTTCTTTAAAGGAGCCACTAAAGAATCCTAACTGTCCCTGACGTGTGACCTTTGGGTTAGCAGCACAATTTCCTTCGGACTAGAAAGAGCTCCATGCCAGAGTTCCACACCCTAAAGCAAGGGTGAAGATAGCAGAAGACTCCAACACTCAACACGACATAAAATTGGCAATAGGAGTAGAAATGTGAATTTAAAAAACAAACCCTCGAAAATCAAAGCTCAGAGAAGGATTATCTATTATTTTTAAGTATTTTCTATTATTAAGAAAATACTTTTAATATCTTCAGTCTTGCTAGTTATAGTCCCAAGGTCTGCTCCATTTCATGTTGAGTTTATGATTCTCTACTTTGACTACTATAATTGCTCTCATAGGCCCTGTTCTGACTGATGCAAGTATCCTTGGATTCAAAGGACACATTACAGTCTTTTGCTTCACCTTTCCTGGTGCTATGGTTCTCAAATTCTGCTGCTCAATTTAAGGGCAAAACTAGTCAATTCTTTCATGGATGGTGAAGCTAACAAAACCCTTCCTCGATAGATCAACACACCCTATTAATATTCCCACCCATTAAATGGCAAACCCAGTCAATGGCCAGGGTACCATTTTGCACAAGAAACCTTTAATACCACAACAACTCAAGAGATGTTGTTTGTTTTATCTAAATTATTAGAAAGATATTCAGTCCTCTTTGTGGGACCACAAATACTCTGTATATAGTTCTAAGTAATTGCATGAAAGGTAAAATCAATGTCTGGAAAAGACACACTTAATCTACTATGTGTTGTTGTATACCATCGAGTTGGAACCAAACCATAGCTGACCCTCCAGTGGGTTTTCAGAGGCAGTTAATTGCATGGGAGGACATTGCCCATTCTTGAGCTGGTGGACTCGAACTGCGTGCCTTTGGGATTATACCACAACTTCTTGTCACTATTCCACCAGAGCTCCTTAATGTACTATGGCACAACTGTATTCACTACTATGGAATGAAGAGTTGATGACATTGCTAATAAGTCAAACCACAAACAAGTCATTGGTGTTGAGTCAGAATCAACTTGTAGCTGACCCTGTCAGGTGTATTTTCAGAGACTATAAATTACATTGAACGCCAGGGATGCATCCTGTCTCCATACCT
>NW_006399930.1:5968889-5970154 GCF_000299155.1 Elephantulus edwardii
TTTTGTCCCTCAGACTCCTAGTAGATTCAAAACACCTATTTGGGGATTGGCTGCACAACTTCTAACTCACTAGCCACCAGAATAGTTCTTTTCATTACAATAAAAGTGATTAAAATCACTAAACTATTTAGACCCACAGAACTAAATTGCTATGAAGAAAGCAACTCATATTTATTATTTTATTCATATTTATTTTTGATAGCTAATAGTGTAGACTTAGGCTTTTACTACAATTATTTTCTTATTATGGAGCAACCAAGTAGTTCCTATAAACGGTTTCTCTAATGTAACCTTTTTCAATACTGGCCTTCCCTAGGATCAGAAAATACTTTAGTAAGACACAGAAAAGAAAAATTATACGGTGTCTACTAAATAAGATAGTATCTGAGGTCTTAAAGGTTTGTCTTAAAACAGATAAATGTCTGAAAAAGCCATTGTTCAGTCCATATAGACAACGGTACACACCAACTTAAATGGATCAAAGAATTTTAAGGTTAAAAATCTATCATCACAATAAAGGAAATAAATGAGAATCTAAAAACATTTGTGGTGATAGGGAACTGTAAAATAGATCCTTAACTACATTTTAAAATCTTGGGATGAGTATGGAATCTATGATGAACTTTTAAAATTTGCTTTTCAAATTACAACCTTCTTACATTGCTGACATCTTGGCCATCTATTCTAAGGGTGGAACTGCTTTTCTATGAGGTCTGGCAGATGAAGGATGTCTAATCTAGTCCCTGTATTCACTATTGACAAATAGATATAAAATGCGATAATGTATGCCTGAAGTGTCTTGGAATAATATTGTTATTGATATATCTTTTCAGTGCACCTTCAGAACTAGACACGATTGAGGAAGCAATTTAACTAAGAGGTGACAAGAAAATCTTTCTTGTAAGTGGTCTAGCATTGTCCTGTGGTAATCCAAATGAAATGTGCATTTGACCAATCATGTAATTGTATTTTTATGTTAAGAAATTATCATTCTCTCAAATTCTCAGCTAGATATCGTGTCCTTAATTTCCCAATGGCCTTTCAATTTTCTTAAGTAACTTATTACATTTATTAGATTTTTATTTCTTATATCCCTATTTTCTCTTTTCCCTTCTAAATGCAATAATGATTGTTGTTGTTGTTTTTGTTAGGAGCTGTCGAGTCGTTTGTGACTCATAGTGACCCTATGTACAACAGCCCTAAACCCTGCTCTATCCTGCACCAATCGCATTGCCTCTGACACACCCATCCCAATTACCCCAGTC
>NW_006399930.1:5970654-5972179 GCF_000299155.1 Elephantulus edwardii
GTGGAACTAATGATTAATTAAAGAATAAAACCTCTAATCTCTGTATTTTCACTTTTCATTCTTAAGTCAGATTATGACAAGTTCTTTCCACTACTTTACCCATTTTAATACCAACTTTCCAATAAAAAAATAAAGATCTAACAATTAGAGACTACTAACTGCCTATCTAAAGGACTTCAATTATTTTTTATTATGTGTGTACCTGTATAAAATTTGTTATTATTTATTAAAAATACTTTAAGGGTTGCATTTTTGATAGACATATAACATACATTTACATTAGACTATTTTTAAAATGGAGAACCAAAGTGTTGCTGTTGAAGTTAGGTGTCATCGAATTGACCCTGAATCATAACAACCCTCTAAACAAGAGATTTGAATCTTTCCCTACCCTGTGCTATCCTGATCTTCTGTAATATACTTAAGCTATTGGTTAAAATCACTGTGTCAATTCATTCTCTTGAGATAGTCTTAATCTCTCTTGCTGACCTTGTACATTGCCCAACATGATATATTTTTTTCAAGGACTGGACCCTTCTGACTATATACCTAAATTTTGAGAGACAAAGTTTCACAATCCTTTCCTCTAAGCAACACCTTGGATGTACTTACTCTAAGATATGTTTGTTATCTTGGCAGTCCATAGGAAACATAAACATCATAAAATATTCTATTAAGTGAAGTAAACACAATTTAATTTCTTTTTTCCTTCTCTCTATTTTAATCTCTATTTAGTAAACACAAAAGTACAAATTTGAATCTCAGAGGCTGACATATGAGGATTCACAGGAAATTTGAAGAGGCAGCTAACTTCATTCACTGCCAGAGATGTCTACATTCTGAGGCTATGGTAACATTCTAATTTATCACAAATCCAAAAGCTACAACTTTATAGAAGTTTAAATATATAAGCAGCCTTACCAATAATATGAGCAATCTCCTTTTCTGCTATTTACAATCTCAGAAACACAATGGAAGAGTAGCTGAATTAAGTTCTGATTCAGTAGCAATAAGTTTAGAGTTTTTAAGTATCATAGCTAGAGTGCTCCATAGAAAGAAAGATTAAGACACTTAGTCTCACACACATGATTTTTTTGGTCAGGAAAGACCATTCCTTTGAAAGAAATATCTGTTTAAAAAGGTGAGGATCAGCAAAAGGTTCTTTTATTGAGATATGTTGATACAGTGACCATAGAAATAAGATTAGGCACAACGAAGATTGTAGGCATAGCATAATATTTGGTAAGATTCCCATCTGTTGTACATAGGGTCACTAGGAGTTGGCATCTATTCAATAACACATAAAACCATCACCAAAAAGTAATTCATAAGTTATAGAACACAATTAAGACCTAAAAATTCATTAAAGAGACATGTAGAATACCTTTTATGTGTTCTTCAGGTTGGTTGTTTAACAGTGGCAAAGAGGAAAGAGTTGAGAGTGTGTTAATTTTGGGATGACAGTGCTGATTGTAAGGTAATAGTATATTGTATTTGTTACCTAGACCACCAATTACTCAGCTGT
>NW_006399930.1:5974219-5993509 GCF_000299155.1 Elephantulus edwardii
TTTGGACATGTTGCAAGGAGAGATCAGTCCTTAGAGAAGGACATAATGCTTGAAAGGGTGAAGAGACAGCACAGGAGGGGAAGGCCCTCTATGAGGCGATTGATTCAGTGACTAGGGTAATTGTGATGGGTGTGTCAGAGACAGTGCAATTGGCACAGGACAGAGCAGGGTTTAGGGCTGTTGTACACAGGATCGCAAGGGACTGACAGCACATAACAACAACAATAACCCTTGTCTGAAACAGTATTGCAAAATGGTTGGGTTTGTTTGTTTGTTGGTTGGTTGGTTGGTTGGTTGGCTGGTTTTCTAGACAGTAGGTTTTCTTTTCACTCTGTTGAAAAATGTTTTTGATGTGAACAAGAATGTAATCTTTAAGAAGTCTGTTCCATTGTTCAATTTTGGCCTTTCCAGATTAAGCATTTCTGGCTGTATTTGGCTGTATCTTCATACCATAGACAATACCACTTAAGCTTGATCCCAATTTGTCTCTTATGAGCTTTATGGTTTGGGGCTTCACTGCCAGGTCTCTGATCCACCTTGAGTTGATTTTTTTATATGGTGTGAGATATGGATCCTGTTTCTGCTTTCTGCCAGTTAAACAGTCCATTTAGGCCAACACAATTTGTAGAAGAGGTTCTCATTTCCCATTTGATACGTTTTATTTCCTTGTCGAATATCAGTTGACCATAGATAGCCGGGTCCATTTCTGGGATCTCAATTCTCTTCTGTTGTTCTATGTGCCTGTCATTGTACCAGTACCATGCTTTTTTGTTTATCACCACTCTTTTATTTCAAAAACAACATTCAATATAAAAACCAAACAAACAAATAAAAATCATATATATATAGACTACATTCAATTTTGCCTGACATATTATCAGATTTTAGTGTATTTCCAAGCTTTTATGTAACATGGATTTTTTTTTCAGAAGTGTGTAAGGAAGTAAAATAAACTGAAAATAATAATCCAGAGTTTTCTTCCCTGAAACGTTGAAGGGAAAGGTCAGTACTCTCTCTCCTATTTCTTTAATATGTACTCTGGGAAACTCTAAGGAAATATACTGAAGGTCACCGGTCCAAGAGGCAATTCATGTTATTTTCCAAGAAATCAAATTAATATACCTTTAGAAAAAACAGATGAAAAAACCAATTTTCAGTATGAAAATTGAGAAAGCATGTAGCTTAATAATATCTGGGTATTTGCTTACTTTACTGAAAATGATATTTAAACTTAAATGATATGTGTGACTTAAATAATAGTATTTTATGATATTTAGCTTATTCCAAACTATTATTTATCTGTTAAATTCAAGAATAAAGCAATAGTTAGCTAGAAAAATATATAATCAAGTGTTGTGTTTATTAAGACCCTTAAAAAATCCCTGCAATTTACACATTAAAAAGTACAAAACAGTATAACTTATCTTCTTCACTTCTCAATTTACATTTTAAATCCATATTAAATTAATAGATAAAAGCAAAGTACTATGATTTCAGAAGATTCCATTTAAATTATTGCATTGTTTTTATAGTCCTAAGGGTACAATTCTTCTAAAACTTAGATGCTAATAACACCAAGGACAAGAATTTCAAGCTGTGAAAAATTAGAGGACTATTATTTGTAAAATCTGTTGTTATAAATGTATTAAAACAATGCCAAATAGATGACTCTGCATTCACTATTTGTCTGTGTTTCTAAATTAAAGCTCATTTAACAGAAAACAAACTTGAGTCCTTGTTAGAAGAATTTGTAAACTCTTACATGGAGGATATCCACATTACCAAGATCATAGGAGGAAGTATCCTGCTGTATCATTTGTATGATTTAATTTGACTAATTTTGAAAAATATAACATTTGCAGAACTAACATTACCAAATAACTTGTTCATTATTGCCTATAGTGTTTTTCATTAATATAGCAAACATAATGCCAAAATTCACTGTATTATTCTTTCTTCTGTATATTCAATTACATGAATTGGGATTGCTCCCTTTACTATATTTGACTTGCAACCCTACCTGGCATTCACTGGTTTTGTTAGGTGTCATAGAATTAAATACAACTTTTTGCAACCCTGTGAATAGATCTGCACCCTGTCCTATCCTATTCCATCAATGTCTAGTATACTCAAGCAAATTGCCTCATTCACTGTGTCAATCCAGCCAACTAAGGGTCCTCCTCTCTTTCAACAACCCTCCAACTTTCCAAGTATGATGTCTGTCTCCAGGGAATAGCCTATCCTAGCATGTAAGATGAAGCCTCATCATTCTTTCAGCAGGCTATGGAATATTCAACACTCTTCTCAACTACCATAGTTTAAAGACTTCCATTCTTCTGCTGTCATCCTTATTCATTGTCTTGCTATCAGATATACAAAATAATTGAATAGGTCATGACCTAAATCAATCATACTTTAGTCTTCAAACTGAAATCATTGTTATTCAGTAATTTTAAACGGTCCCTGATTGAATATTTTGTCAATGCCATAAGTCTCCAGATATCACAACTTCTGGTTTTTGATTGTATATACAAGTAAGATGAAGCCATTGACAGTTTCAATATTTTCTCCATCTATTGTAATGCTGCCTATTGGTTCAGTGCTAACAGTTTTTGTTTTCCTGATGTTATGGTGAAATCCATACTGAAGACTGTATTATTTGTTCTTCTTTAGTAAACACTTCAAGTCCTCATTTTCAGCAAACAAGGTTGTGTCACGTGCATAACTCAAGTTGTTGATGAGGCTTCCTCTGATCTTGATGCCACATTCTTCTTCACAGAGTCCAGGTTTTTTAATAAGTTTGCTAACATACAAACTGAATAAATATGGAAAAAACCAGGCCTTTTTGCCAACACTACCACCTTGGTGATTAGGCCTATTATTTTAGAAATGCATTGACCCAGACACTGAGCCTTATTGATAAAACTGCCACTTTCATGTTTTAGCCTCCTATTTTAGAGCCACAAAAGCCTGAAATCAGACCTTTTGGCTGACACTGTCTCTCAGGACCCAAGCGCCTGTGGCCTCCAGGCTTTATGTGAGGCACCAAAATTGGAGGGCCAGCAGAGACATTGTGAACTTAACATTGGCATCTAGGATGATACCTCACTATGCCAGCCATGGATCTTATTCAGAATGCTTTACAACCATCCAAGAGGACTTCCTGCCATGCTGTCTCAGGCTTAACTGAATATAGTAACATGATTTCATATGCTTAATTTGTTATTAGAGGGACAACAAATATATCTCACTTTGTTGTATTTGGGGAAGGATCTATATATTGCTAATCACCTTCTACATTAAGTATTTATATTCTTCCTTGTTTATCATTGTGCCAATTACGACAGCCCCTGTCTATCAGTTTTCTGTACTTAAACAGCTTGTGGGGTGCTATGATGCTGAAAACTATGTAACCAGTGTGTTAAATGCCACAAAGGTTACCTATGATGGACAGGTTTTAATAAAGCTAAAAAAAAGACATATTATGAAGCAGAATTAGCCATTCATTCTTAAATAACAGGTTTCTGAAAACCCTATGAATACAGATGATATTTGTGATGTTAGCCTAAAAGTTGGCTGGTGGGTTTTGTGTTTTTTATTTGTTTGTTTTTGTTGTTGTTATTTTGTTGTTTTTTGTTTTGTGGGATTTGTTGTTGCTGTTTTCCATTACAGTTAACTTCTTCTGATCTCTAGCTACCTTAACTGCAGATGAATTGTCTTGCAAATCAGTATGGTTTCTTGCAAGTCACCTACAGCTATGGGATTAGGATAAGAGAAAAAGTTCTCCTCATCCTAGGCAGCAAGGCTTGAGGCGAGGAAGGCTTGTGGTGGCAAGACCCTGGTGAGAGTGAGACCTGGTAGTGGAGAGACTGTTGAGACTGGTGCATTGCTCTTGAGAAATAGTGGCAAGGTGTTACACCTGAAGCTTCTTACATTTGTTCTGGCCACTGTTAAAGATTTGTCTGTTCTTGCCTTATGTTTGAAGGAGAAGCTGACTCGTAACTGTTCTGAGACAAACCTTGCTGGATGATATGGTTATAAATACTCCAAGGCAAACCTTGATGGATAATTTGGATTAAACTGCTGCACTGAAACCAGATCCTGGACTTATTGAGGATCTAGACCTTGGGACTGCTGAACTAAAACTTAGGCTTCTATTGTGAAATATTCTTTGCTTTCGTCAGTCAATTCCCTAATAAACCCTATTGTTGGTACCATAACTGTAAATCTGTGAGTTAACAATGAATAAACAAACCTGTTGATACTTTTGGGGCTCTACAAATATCATGGGGCTGAGCTGCGGCCTTTTATTTCATTTTTGCTCTGACATAGTGAGGAGCTGTGCTATTCTTGCTCCCTCTGGCCCTTTGAGAGATACATTTTTGGCCCTGTGCCCCCATGGACCATTTTCCCCTCTTTAGACAGAATTAAAGATAAAGCCTAGATTGGAAGTCAATGAAAATGAAGAGAAACAGCTGTGAGTATCTGTTATGAGTGGAAATATGGAATGTATAAAGTATAAATTTTGGAAAACTAGAAGTTGTGAAAATGATATGGAATGAATGAAGATCAACTATCTAAGCATTAATGAGCTGAAATATATTGGCTTCTGTCACTTTGATTCAGACAATCACATGATATGCTATGCTTAGAATGAAAAGCAAAAGAATAATGATGTTATATTCATAATTAAAAATATTATTTCAAGTTCTATATTGAAGTACAGTTCTGTGAATGATAGGACCTAACCATTGGTATACAAAGATGACCTGTTGACACAACTACTATTCAAATATTCACACCAAAATCTAAAGCCAAAGAAGAAATTAAGGATGTTTACCAAACCTGGCATTATGCAATCAAGACATCTTAATGATGATTGTTGACTGAAATGCATAATTTGGAAACAATGAAGGACTGTTGTTATGTTGTTGTTGTTCTGTTCTGTTGAGTTGTGTGTGACTCATAGCGACCCTATGTACAACAACTCTAAACCCCTGGTCTATCTTGTGCCAAACTTATGGTCTCTGACACACCTATCATATTACCCCGGTCACTGAATCAATCCTTCTTATCAAGGGTCTTCCTCTCCTGTGCTGTCCCTCCAGCTTCCCGAGCATGACGTCCCTCTCCAAGGACTGGTCCCTCATTGTGACATGTCCAAAGTATGTCATACAAGCTTCAGAATCCTTGCCTCCAAGAAGCAGCTTGGCTTCACCCTCTCCAGAACAAGCCTATTTGTTCTCTTAGCAGTCCATGGTGTATTCAATATTCTCCAACACCACAGCTCAAAGGCATCAATTCTCCTTCTATCCTCCCTAATCAATGTTCAACTTTCTGATGAATAACAAGTGATAGCAAAGACCATGACCTGTATGAGGCACACCTTAGCATCCAGACTGATATTGTTGCTCTTCAGTATTTTAGAGAGGTCTCTTACCGCAGACTTTCCCATGACAGTATGTCTTTTAATTTCCTGGCTGCTGCTGCCAAAAGTGTTGATTGTGGGGCCAAGCAAACTAAAGCCTTTAACACTCTCAATCTCTTCATCATCCATCATGATACTGCTAATTGGCCCAGTGGTAAGAGTCTTTGCTTTCTTGATATTGCACCTCAATCCATACTGAAGGCTGCAGTCCCTGACCTTCTTTAGCAAGAGCCTGTTTTTCCTCAGTTTCAGGAAGCAGGGTTGTGTCACCTGCATAACACAGGTTGTTGATGAGTCTTCTTCCAATTCTGACGCCACATTTCTCCCCATAGAGCCCAGCCTTCTGGATAGGCAGAACACATGAGAGAGAAGTTCAAGGAGAGCCAGGAGGCACAGGCACCTGGGACTCAGCTTCATTCCCTGCCTCCACCAGGTACCCTGACTCAGAAGCCCACACACAGATCTATGCGGAGTCTACAATCCTTGGGGCCTAAGTGACATAATGCTATATACCACATCCACAGGACATATCACCTTCCCTCGGGAAACATTATGGCTACAATGTGCTGCAAATGGAAGCAAAGAGGTCCTAAGCCACAAGAAAATAAACTGGAGCAGAAATTAAAGGGAAAGGACTTTTTTTCAGAACCGTCTGAGATAAGAAAACTTCCCTAACATAAGTGCCTTGTATTTGGACTGACCACTAAACTCAAGAGAAACTGACCACAGCATAAGCAATCAGCAGCAGCTTGAAGCATTTGGAATCACAGAAGCCCATAAAGTTTGATATATAAGCTATCAGATCAAGTGAAAGATAGCAGGAGATAGGTGTTGAAGGGAGTAGGTAGGTGTAGAAGGGAATGCTGGTGGAGAAGAAAGACTAGTAGTCGGAAAATATAGACTTGGTGACAGAAATGAGGCTGGAATAGAAGGATTGAATTTTTTGCATTCAATGATTTATTCAAACACCTTAAATAAAAACACAAAAGGTGACTTTACATAAGAATCTAATGTGATGAAACTCATAGGAGTATATGATTGACTACATCTCTTGAAAGAATCATTGGAAAGGCTTAATATCAGCAGTTAAAACCAAGTGTTGACTTTTGCAATAGACCAAAATGATTACATGATTATTCACACGTAAATTCAAATTAAGGTTGAAGAAAGTGAAAAAATGGCTGTGAGAACCAAAATATGACCTTGAGTCAATGCCATTTGAATTTAAAAACCATCTTAAAAATAGTTTGAAGCATTAAACACTAATGACTGAAAACCAGATGAGTTATGGGATTATATAAAGGATATAATCAATGAAATGATCAAATGTCATTATTAAATAAAACAGAAGACAAATTAAAAAGTCCATATAAATGTCACAAAAGACCCTAAAAATTTCATTGAAAGAGAAACTAAAACAAAGGGAATTGATTCTGAGTTAAAAAAAAAGAAAAAAAAAATGAACAAAAAATTTCAATGGGAATCTCAAAAAGACAAACAAAATATTATAATTCAGAGAGCTTAAATTGAAGTTTAAGTAGGGAAGAGCTTGTCTGGCATTTATCAAGTTGTAAGAATGAAAAAAAATTTATAGGCCTTAAATTGCAATACTGAATTTATTCACTTGGTGCCACAATCAACACCCTCCAGAGAAGCAATCAAGAAATCAAACCCTTGTTGCATTGGGGAAACTGGCTGTCATAGTTCTCTGCAAGGTGCCAAAGAGCAAGTATGTTAGTTTAAAGAGTGAGATGTATCTAATACAAGCCTTTGTTTCTTCAGTTGTTTCGCATGCATCTGAAAGTTGGACAATGAATAAGAAAGTCTGAAGAAGAATTGATGCATTGGAATTACATTGTAATAGAAGAGTTATGTTCAGGGGGAGCCGGTCCTTCCTTGTAGGGAGACCTCATGCTGGGAAAGGAAGAACATTGGTAAAAGAGAGGAAACCCCTCAATTAAATGAGTTGACACTATGCCTGCCCTAACCAACTTAAGCATGCCCAAGATTGTAGGTATAGTGAAGGATATGGCAAGATTCATGTATATTCTTCATGTGGTTCTATGAGTTGTAATTGGTTTGATGACACCTAAGAACAATATACAGCCACACAGTGTTATTTTTATTGTTGTTCCTACATGCCATTAAGGCAAAAATGACTACTCTTTTCAACCCTATGAACAACAGAGCTGACCCTTGTCCTTTCCTGTGCCATCCTCATCATTTGTGACATACTTAAAACCATTGGAGCAGTCTCTGTGTTAATCCATCTGGTCCCTCCTGGCCACGTGCCCAAAGTATGTAAAACATGGCTTCAAAACCCAATCCTCCAAGGAAAAAATTGGTTTCATCCTCTTCAAGACAGACATAATTGTTTCTTGGTGCTCCATGGTATATTCGATACTCTTCTCTAGCACCACAACACAAAGGCATCAATTCTTCTTCTGTCACTCTTAGTCATTGTCTAGCTCTCAATGCAAAGTTAGTAACTACATAATAATGGCCTGGATCAGACTCACTTTAGTCTATAGACTTATATCAATATTTCTCAGTACTCTGAGGAGGTCCCTGACAGCAGATTTTCCCAGTGCAATTCATCTTTCAATTTCCTGACTGCTGGTGCCAAGAGTGTTGACTGTAGAGGCAAGTAAGCTGTAACTGTTAACAACCTCAATCTCTTCTCCATTTATCATGGTGGTGCCAATTGGCCCAGTGGTGAAAATCTTTGTTTTCTTGATGTTGAGTTATAATCTAAATTGAGGACCGTAGTCCTTAACCTTCAGCAGCAAGTTTTTCAGGTTTCAGCAAGCAAAGTTGTTTCATCTGCATAACATAGATTGTTGATGGGTTTTCCTCCAATCCTGATGCCACACTCATCCTCATAAAGCCCAGCCTCCTGAATGATCTCTTCCACATATAGATATAAAAGGTATGGAGACAGGATGCATCCCTGATGCACTCTTTTCCTGATTTTGAGTGATGCAGGGTTTCCTTGAAAATAGTGCCTGGGAATGTCTATCTGTGTTTAATTGACTATGAAAATTTACTGGGATTTTTGACTATATGGATCACAACATATTGTAACTAACCTAGAGGAGAATGGAAATTTTTGAACACTTCATTGCAAAATCTACACTGTGACCAGGAAGCAGTCCTCAGAACAGGTCAAGGAAACACTGCACGATCAGAAACAGTATAGCTCTTTTTTCCACTATAACTGCTAAATCAATGTTTTTCAAACATGAGGTTTCTGACTGAAAGGTAAGGCACCAAAACAACTTTGAGAGACCAGTTTCCTTTTATTTGTATTTATGTCAGTACTCCAAAATTCTATTTGAACAAAAACCTCAAATAGTCTTTAAAGACATTTTTGAAAGAGAACTGAGAATCTCAATAGGTATTTATATAACTTAATCATGTATACATTACAAAAAATGAATGATAATATATATAAACCTATTAAGACTAAACCACCTATCTGTATGTAATAAAAACAAATTAATCAACTCAGCAATTATATAATTTCTGTTACAAATCATGCATTATATATGTGGGTCAATAAAAAATTTTAATTTTACTTCATTAAGTAACATTCATATTCAGGCACTATGCTAAGAAATGCGTAATAATTATACATGAAATCACAAGAAACTGATAATAATTTATTACTGGCATGAAAAAATTGAAAACACAAAGAATAAAGACTATTACTTGGAAAATAAGGCCTTATTGCAAAAATGAGGCCAGAAATTGTATGATAGAATTTTTCACAATCTATGATTTATTCATTATAAATACCTTTTAAAAGTGTAAATGCAATTATAGACATTCAATGCTTGTGACAGAATTCACAACAATCAAATTGACTACATCTATGAAAAGAAACAGTGGAGAAGTTCAACATCAGTTGTTGTTGTTCTTGTTGTTGTTATGTGCTCTCATAGTGACCTTAAGTACAACAGCCTTAAACTCTGCTCTATCCTGTGCAAATCCTATAAGTAATTAAAAAAAAACAAAAAGTCCAAGAGACAATTGTGAGACAGTCCAATCACTGAACAGATAAATGTAAGTTCAGATTGAAGTTGCAGACAAAACAATATTATCAAGCCAAAATCAAGCCCTTGTGTTGGTATTACTTTAGTTTAAAATGCATCCCAAGATTAGATTTGATGCATTGAACTAATGACTCAAAATCTAATGATTTGTAGGATGATACCATGGACAGCATTCATGAAGAAAGCAAAATTCATTAAAAGAACAAGAAAGAAAAAAAAAACAAAAATAATTGTCAAGTGAGACTCTGAAACTTGTTCTTGAACTAGGAAAAGCTAAAGCAAACAGCAATAATGACCTGAACAGAAAGTTTAAAAGGACAGCTTGAGAAAACAAAATATTATGATAAAATATGTCAAGACTTGAAGTTAGAAAAACCAAAAAAGAATTTCTCAAGCAGATAAAACTGAAAAAAAATCTAGCCTTAAAAATGTGGTGCTGATGAGGAATATTAAATACACAAGTGGGCTGTAACAAAGCAAATATATCTCTCTGGGAGGAAGCGCAACCAGGGTGATCCTTAGAAGCAAAAATAGTGAAACTTTTTCTCAGATTGAGAGTTTGAACATATCAAGAGGCACTAGTCGTTAGGAAAAGACATCATCCTTGGAAGAATAGAGAGTCACTGAAAAAGAGGAAAACTTTTTAAAATGAGAAGAATTGCCACAGTGATTGCAACAATGAGCTCAAGCAAGACAAATAGTGTGAAAGTAGAACAGGTTAGAGAAAGATTTTTATTAGTTGTTTATAGGATGCTATGTGTCAACAGCTGACTTACAGCATTCAAAGAAAATGACACAGCTAAACTCAATAAGGACTATATAAGGCTATATGTGCTTGTGAAGAATACTGAATATATTACAGAACTATATTACTGTGTATATGCCAGAACAAACAAATCTATCTTGGAAGAAGCAAAGCAGGAATATTTCATATGAATGAAGATGACTTGACTTTGTCTCATATACTGTAAACATATCATCAAATAAGACCAATACTTGGAAAAGAATATCATATTGGTATAAAGGAGTATAAATAAAAGAGAAAAAAATCCTTCAGCTAGATTCACTGACATAGTGACTGCAACAGTGAACTCAAACACAGTTGTGAGGAAAATACAGGAATGGCTTGGGTTTTGTTAAAATGAAACCTCTGTATTTTCATCCAGGATAACAACGTCTAACAACCACAACATATCCAAATACTAACTTGATTATTAAAAAAAAAAAACAATAAGGTGGAATTTGGTAAATATTTTCTATGATCAGATAGCAACTATTTCAGACTTATGGTATAAAAATTGTTAATTCATTGTTCAAAATGGCTTTCTTAGCCATTGATGAACTATTTTTATGTTGTTTTGAAGTATTTATGGTATTAAGGAGCAGGATTATGGTGGGACATATGCCTCACCCTATTATGGGCCAATCTCAACTCATGGAAGTTCATTGCTTGCACTCTTGGAAAGCTCTCCTAGGACACAGCATCCATCTGCACTGCAACCCAGAGTCTACAGGAGCCTAACCTAACGCTCACTAGTTTCTGTATAAGAAAGAAAATATGTGTCTTCTCTTCAAATATTACAAGATGTAGGTATAGCTGAAACAAGAACCCATTTCTGAAAATTATTAAGAAACAATCCTTTATCCTTGTACTCTTCTAGTGAACCAGCCAAGGCCAGATCTTACCACACTATTATCCTCTGAAACAGACATTCCAAAGATTCTCAAGCCTTAACCCCCTACTTTCAAGCTCACCCCTTTCAGGCACAGATCAAATTAGCAAACTGGATAGGAACAAGACTGTGAAGTCAAAACCTTTGATCAGTAGGGTGAAATACATCCTTAGATTTTGGTATCAAAGATAAAAACTCAAGCTGACCACCCACTGGTGTTGGTCAGATTTAGGTGGCCCAAGCAGAATTCTGCAGAAAAAGAAAAATGCTTTGCTAAGATCTTTTGTTCTGTCTTGTTTCTGTCATGCCACTGAGAAAAGTTCCTGACAATGTTTCTGACATCTGCAACATTGGTCTGCATCATCCACAGTTGCATAAGTCACTTCCTTGATGGCTTGAGATTCTGTGAGACTTTCTAGAAAACCACAGAAATCAAGGGACATGGCAGAGTGGGGAAATGAACAAAGGAGGAACAGTTGATTCAGGAACTCATGGAGTGGTATAAGAGATCAAAGATTTGGGATTTTTTTGAATTCTGCTTTTTAATA
Source organism: Elephantulus edwardii (assembly GCF_000299155.1). Lineage (NCBI taxonomy): Eukaryota > Metazoa > Chordata > Mammalia > Macroscelidea > Macroscelididae > Elephantulus > Elephantulus edwardii. The sequence continues at coordinate 5,985,924 of NW_006399930.1, forward strand.
ACCAGTTTGTTACTAATCTTAACAAAATGAACTGTAAATGTAAGACTGCACCAGCTGCAAAGTCTCTTATTATACTTATAAGCTTGCTTCAATATTACACATGCAGACATTAAATAAATGAAAGGTTTTGACTATATTTCAATAGAATGAATATAAACAAATACAAACATTCCTTCAGAAAATGAAAGAATTTGGCTGCGTTCCAATGGAACAATCAATAATACCATGGAGTAAGGAAAAAAAAATTAGACTGTTTTGCTGACTTCTTTAAGTCCACTGTTACTACTCCCATTTTCATTGAGTGTCGTAGATGTAAACAAATATGTGTAACATTATATAATTAGTTAAGTGATAAAAGTAGTTTCAGATCAGATCAAAATTATTCTGTAGTTCATTCTTTTTCACTGGATCTTATACACATTATGTTTCATGATGTTGTTGTTGTTCTTTTTCTGTGCTATCAAGTTGCTTGCAACTCATAGTAACCCTATGTACAACAGCTCTAACCTCTGCTCTAACCTGAGCCAACCTTATTGTCTCCACCACACCTACCACCATTACTCCAATCACTAAGTCAGTCCATCTCATTGAGGATCTTACCCTCCCGTACTGTCCCTCTACCCTCTGAAGCATAATCTCCCTCTCCAAGCACTGGTTCCTCCTTGCCGCATGCCCAAAGTATGTCAGATGAAGCTTCAGAATCCTTACCTCTAAGGAGCAGACTGGGTTCATTCTCTCCAGGACGAAACTGTTCTTTTAGCGGTTGATGGCATATTCAATACTCCTCTCCAACATCACAGTTCAAAGACATCCGTTCTCCTTCTATTATTCCTAGTCATTGTCCAGCTTTTTGATGCCTAGCAAGTAATTGCAAAGACGATAGCTTGGATCAGGCACACTTTCGTCTCCAGACTGACATCTTTGCTCTTCAGTACTCTGGAGATGTTCCTGACAGCAGACTCCCAGGGCATTTTGTCTTTTAATTTCCTGGATGCTGGTACCAAGAGTGTAGAGTCAAACAAACTTAAGTGGTGAACAATCTCAGTCTTCACTATCCATCCTGATGCTGCCAATTGGTCCAGCGGTGAGAATCTTTACTTTCTTGATGTTGAGCTTCAATCCATACTGAAGGTTACAGTCCTTGACCTCTGCAGCAAGTGCTTCAGGTCCTCCTCAATTTCAGTAAGCAAGGTTGTGTCATCTGCATAATGCAGGTTGTTAAAAAAGATTCTTCCCCCAATCCTGATGTCATATTCTCCCTCTTAGAGCCCAGCATCCAGGATGATCTATTCCACATACAAATTGAAAAGGTATGGAGAAAAGACACATCCCTGCGTACACCCTTTCCAATTTCACACCATGCAATGTTTCCTTGTTCAGTTCTGGTGACTGCCTCCTGGTCAAAGTTTGCTGGAGACAGAATGATAAAATTCTGTAAAATCAATTACCTATTCATTGCAAACACTTACTTTAAGAAACAAAAACACAGATTATACACATGGATTTCACCTGATGGTATGCATGGAATTAGATTGATTACATCTGTGGGAAGAATCACTGAAGAAGCTCACTATTAGCTATAAAAACTAGGGTAGGTGTTACTTTTGGAACAGATCACCAACTACTCATATGCAGGTCCAAACTGAAGTTGAATAAAATTACATCAAATCCATAGGAACCAAAATTTGACCTTGAGTCTATTCCACTCAGATTTCAAAACCATCTCAGGAACAAGTTTGAGGCCTTGAACACCAAGGAGCAAAGAGCAGATGAACTGTGAGAAGATATCAAGAATATCATCCAAAAAGACTGCAAAAGATTATTACAAAGACAGAGGAGGAAGAAAAGACCAAATTGAATGTCAGAAGAGACTCTGAATATTGCATTAGAGCACCAAGAAGTCAAATCAAAAGGAAGAAATCAAGAAATTAAGGAGCTGAACAGAAGTTTTCAAAGAGCAGCATAAGAAAAAGCAAAGTACTATAATAAAATGTGCAAAGAGCTGGAGTCAGAAAATCAAAAGGGCCAAACTCACTCAGCTGTTTCATTAAATTGTTGTTGTTGCCGTTGTTGTTATGTGCTGTCAAGTAGCTTGAGACTCAGAGAGACCCTATGTACAATAGCCCTGAAAACTGCTCTATCCTGTGCCAATCTACCCTCATTACCTCCTCTATACTGACACACTTATCCTCATTACCCCAGTCACTCTTCGATGGTCTTCCTTTTTTTCTCTGTCCCTTCACCCTTCCAAGCATGATGTCCTTTTCCAAGGATTGGTTCCTACTTGCAACATGAGAAACCTAATTTAATTAACTTAAATGTTTGTTGTTGTTGTTTTAAAATCACTTATGTGAATATTTTTATTATCTTTGGATTTAGGAGAGAATAAAGTGATTACATAAGTAAAATATACCCTTGAATGGTGTGTAGAAAAAAGAAGATGCTACATAAATTGTAGTTTTGTGTGTGTCATTTTGAGCCATTGCACATTAAAAGAAACTTTGGTGGCATAGTCTTCAGCTTGTGGCACTGATAACTAAAAGTTTTTGCAATTCCTGTGACAGGAATTCGCCATAGATGCCACTGAAAAAGATAAGCAGTTTCCTTTTGTTAAGATTTCAAACTTAAAACCCAAATTCATTGCTATCAATTTGGTATTTACTATTAACTGACCCTCCAGTGGGTTTCTGATGCGAAAAATTACATAGGAACAGATTTCCCATCTTTCTCCTGCTGCGGGTGGATTGGAGCTGCCAGAAAAGTGTGACCTTTTGGTTATCAGTGCAATTCCCTAAGGAATAATTTCCCTAAAGAAATCAGATAAGGATCACAATAGTGGTAAACAGTGAGGGGTTTTTTGTTGTTTTTTTTTTTTTTACATAAAATTAAGAGCTTCAATAAAATGGATTGTAACAGTGGCTTTTCTTGTAGCAATTATTATGAGTTTTGAAACAATGGGTATTGTGAGGTTCCTGCAGAAACTCATACTGAGTATGGGTCTGCTGTGAGTTAGAGTCTACTATAAGGCCTTTAACAATAACACAATGGTAAATAGAATGTATACAACTAAAAAACGTTTTGAATATTTTGTTATGTTAAATGTGGGAAATATATGAATGATGTTAGAAGCATTGGGGCTAATTGTCTAAGGAAAATCAAAGTTATTCTTGTTAGGCAACATTATGTCACTACTGACTCATAGAAAACATATATATAAGGAATATTACTCAGTCTTGTGTCATCCCCACAATCTTTGTTGTAGTGACTCTATTGTTGTAGCCATTATGTCATTCTATTCCACTGAGGATCATTCTCTTTTTCGCTAACGCTCTATTTTACCAGGGAACTTTGGTGATCAGATGGGTTAGGACTTACACCGCAAACCCAATGACATTCACTTCTAATTCACCATTGATTCTGTAGAAAAAAAATGAAAAAAATCATCTCAGGAACAGGTTTGAGGCCTTGAACACTAATGAGCAAAGACAAGATGAGTTGTGGGAGGATGTCAAAGGTATCATCCAGGAAGAGTGCAAACGGACATTACAAAGACAGAAGAGGAAGAAAAGACCAAAATGGATGTCAGAAGAGACTCTGAAGATTGCACTGGAGCGTAGAGAAGCCAAAGCACAGGGAAGAATTCAAGATACTAAAGAGCTGAACAGAAGATTCCAAAAGACTGCTTGGAATGACAAAGTAAAGTACTACAATGAAATGTGCGAGGAGCTAGAGTCAGAAAATCAAAAGGGCCAAACTCGCTCAGCATTTCTTAAGCTCAAGGAATTGAAGAACAGATTCAAACCTAGAGTTGCTGTAATCAAGGATGCTTTGGGCAGAATATTAAATGATCCAGGAAGTATTAAAAGAAGATGGAAGGAATATACTGAGTCATTATATAGAAAGGAATTGGCAGATACAGAGGAATTTAAAGAAATAACATATGAGCAAGAGCCTATGGTGATGAAGGGAGAAGTTCAAGCTGCTTTGAAGGAAATAGCAAAAAATAAGGCCAATGACATATTTCAACAAACAGATGCTGCCTTGATGTGCTCACCAAGTTGTGCCAAGAAATCTGGAGAACAACCACTTGGCCAACTGATTGGATATATAAACATAGACCAAGAAATAAAGTTGTTGTTTGGACAGAACAAAGAACATGTTTCAAAATAAATTTGTGAATCGGGTTCATATCCTTTCCCCATACAATGACTAAAGATGGCAGAAGAATCTTCTTTGTGTGTGGTGCCAGAGAAAAGTAAAACATAACATGAACTACTAAAATAACAACAGGTCTGTCATGCAGAGAGTAAAACAGGTCTGTCGTGCAGAGAGTAAAACCAAGTTTCTCTTTGGAGGCAACACTTTTTCACATACTTTGGGCATGTGCCCAAGAGGGATCAGTCTTGGAGAAGGATATCATACTTGGAATGGTGAAGGGATAGCACAGGAAATAGGAAGACCTTGGATTAGATGGATTGACACAGTTACGATTAGGTGTGTTGGGGTCCGTAAGAATGGCTCAGGATAGAGCAGGGTTCAGACCTATTGTACATAGAGAGCCTATGAGTTGCAAATGACTCGATGGCACATGACAAAAGTAACAACATAGACACATAAAGATATGCATGTAGGTAGGTAAGTAGGTAGATAGATAGATAGATAAATAGATAGATGATAGATATAATAGACAGACAGACAGATAAACATGAAACATGCATCTCAAAACTCAAACTCATCAGAATCAACACATGGTTGACTTTGCAGCAGGTTTTTAGATGGTGTGAATCACATTTAAAGACAACCTGTATTTCTCTAATGCAGCAACCAGCAGCTTCAAACCTCACATATTTTGTGCATGTTCCTAGCAGAGGCTTTGTGATGGAAAGTGACATCATAATTGGAAATGTGGAGGGACAGTGAAGTAAAGAAGACCCTCAACCAGATGGACTCACACAGTGACAACAATGAACTCAAGTGTGTTAGAGGATAGCACTGGATAAGACAGGGCTCAGATCTATTGTTCATAGGATAATTATGAATCTATTCAACTCAATGACACTTTGCACCACCACCACCACCACCACCACCACACACACACACACACACACACACACACACACACACACACACACACCCCTGGCAAGTTTCGGTTCCTAGATCTAGTTCCTAGAACTAGTGTTAAAAAGCTGTACTATAATTCCAAACTCAGGTGGTTCAAATCCACCAGATGCTCCACAGAAGGGTGAGCAATCTCTTTCCTTCTTTCCTTCTAATTTACTGCCTTTACGAACCTGCTGGGGAGTCAGCTGTGATTTGGTTCTGACACCAAGGTATTACATTAAAATCTAAAAAAAAAAAGTTTAAATAAAGAGAAAAATAACAACAACAACATGTATATCGACCTGTATGTATTTGTTGTTGTTATGTATTGTGGAGTAGGAATTGACTCACAGCCGACTACCCAGTGAGTTCTCAGAGGCCAGCGGCAATAAATTGCATGGAAGAAGACTGCCTATCTTTCTCTTATGAAGCAGCTGTTAGAGTCAAACTGCATTATTTTGGGTTTGTAGCACAACTCTTTAGCACCAAGACAACAGAGCTCTGTGTGCGGGGGTAAAAAGCCTTCATAGTGCAATGAAGTCTGCTTCCTTAAGGATTTAAAGTCTTGAAAAGTCTATGGAGCAGTTCTACTTTTTCTACAGTGTCAATATGATTTGGAAATGACCTAGTAAATTACTTAAATGAAATGGAATACACACTTGGGGGAGTATATCAAATCTATTGTTCTAGTAGCAGGCTAAAAATATCTGCTGACTCACAGAACTTACAGGTCTGGTAAGTTAAAATTTTGCACGTCAGCTTTCTGCAAGCAAATATCTTAATAACTGGAGATGAGGTAAAAAAGAAAAGTGAATAGTCAAGAAAGAGAAATAGAGAAAAATAGTTGGACAGAACATGCAGTAATATACTGGAGGCAGGCCCCACTTAAAGGGAGTTTTCTTTTTTAAATAATTGGTTGGTAAGATCACATCACATCGTGAGATATAATTTACATTGCATGGCATTACAAAAGAGCAATCATTCTAATGCCTGATACTTCATTGGGAATCACAGGCTAGTATTTGACACATAACATTTACCATCACAGCTAACTTAATGAAATGGGACAGGGTGAGCAGCTTTAAAGAAGAAAAATGTATTAGCTCACAGTTCTGAACTTTAGGAATTTGCAATGAGAACATCAGTAGGGACATAGTCTCTTTGCTCACTCTGTGGAAAGAATCTTTCATGTCTCTAGTTTTCTGGTAGATCAGGCATCTATTGACATTCTTCTCTTTCTTCGTTTCTAAGCTTTAATGTCTAGTTATTCATCAAAATTGCTTTCTTAGCTCTAGCTTCAAATTTTCCTACTCACTATCTTCTGCAAATTCAATATGAAAAGTATAGTTCCTAATTTTTAGTTCATATGTGCACCTCAAGGAGCTGAACAAAGATGGAGAACGCTGTCTACTGTTTTTCCCATCTTTTCAAACTACTCTCCCTTTCTGTTCCTCTGTCTCTCCAACACTATTTTCTTCTTTGCCTAATCGCTATGATTTAACTTTTTCCCCTGGGCTTTTTTTTGTTGTCCTTCTGTGCCTTCCAGTCAATTCCTACTCAGCAATCCTATGAAAAGCAGATCAAAATGTTGCCCTATGTTGCACCAACACAAATCTTATTTTACATATGCCATTATTACTATCATTATGTCAATCATCTTATGAAGAATCTTCCTTTCTTTTATTAACTCTCCAAATTTTCCTTCGTTTCACTGACTAATTTTCATGCATGCCTTTTTCCAAGGTCTATTATCTCCTGACAACATGCCTAAGGTATACAGGTGAACTTTCACTATATTTTCACCCAAGGACACCCTGGTTAAACTGCCTTTAAGACATATTTGTTTGTTCTTTTTGCAATCCATAGAATTGCAATCTAATCAATATTCTTCAGAGGAAGTAAATCATACTGGTGAAGACTGTCTATTTTTTGCCCTTGCAGGGGCCATTGCATTGAAACCACCTGCCTTTGCATTGGCAGTGCAATTCCCTCTCTACTAGGTCACCAGAATCCTTATATATTGAATAGGTGTGGTGAAAAGACACAACCCTCATAGACACTTTATTTGACTGGTTTATTTAAATCCAGTATCCCTTTGTTTTCTCAAGTGACTGCTTATTTGTCTATGCCCAGGTTCCCTATGAATAAAATTAAGTATTCTGGAATTACCTTCATCTCGTTGTCATACATAATTTGTTATGATCCTCAGAGTCAAATGTCTTTACACAGTCCTTGTTATTGTGATGTGCCATCAAGTCACTTGTAACTCCTAACAACCTTTTGTATAATAGCTCTGAACCTCACCCTATTCTGAGCTAGTCTTACTGTTTATGACACACCTACCCTCATTGCCCCAGTAACTATGTCTGTCCATCTCATCCGGGGTTTCCTCTTTTTGCCTGACCCTCCAAGTCCCTCTTTCCATGTATATCCAAGCATGATGTCCTTCTCCAAGCACAGGTCCCTCCTGGCCACATGCCCAAAGA
>NW_006399930.1:5994069-6008204 GCF_000299155.1 Elephantulus edwardii
GGGGAGAAGGGTGCAACAATGAATGAATGGAATTCACAATCTCTGTAGATGTTCATTGAAATGAAAAATAAACAAACTAAATTAATTAAAAAAAGTGAAGGAAAAAAAACAATATGTCTGTTGATTACTTGCCTACTGATGCCATGAATGTTGATTGTAGAATATTGTAAATTGAAATTATTTACAATCTCAATCTCTTCTCCATCTAATTGGCTTAGTGGACAGAATATTTGTCTTCTTGATGTTGAGCTTCAATTGGTATTGAAGTATAGTCTTTAACATTTAAGAAGTATAGTCCTTAACATTCTTTAGCAAATGGTTCAGGTCCTTTTCAATTTCAGACAGCAATGTTGTGTCATCTGGATAACAGGTTGTTGATGAGTCTTTCTCCAATTTGACATCACATTCCTCCTCATAAAGTCTAGTCTTCTGAATTATCTGTTCTTTCCATAGATTAAAATAGGATGGAGATGGGATACAGCACTGACTTTCCTGATTTTAAACCATACTCAATTCTAGTAACTACTTTCTGGTCCAAGTAGAAGTCTTGTATGAGTATAATCAAATGTTTTGGGATTTCCATTCCTCTGAAAGTTAACCACAATGTGTTATGATCTACACAGTTATATGCTTTTGTATAGTTAATGAGACGCAGATAGACATCCCTCTTGTACTCTCGCTTTCAGCCAAGATCCATCTGACATTAAGTAATGATATTTCTAGTGCCACAGCCTCTTCTAAACTAGCTTGCATTTCTAGTAGCTCTCTGCTGACATGCTATTCAGTCCTTTTTGGATAATCTTCAACAAGATTTTGCTTAAATGTGATTATTAGTGATATTGTTCAATAATTTCCACACTCTGCTGCATCACCTTTTTTTGGAATTAGAATAGGTATGAATGTCTTCCAGTCAACAAACCAGGTACTTTTTTCCTAGATGTCTTAGCACAACCTGGTGTTCATATCCAGGGTAATATCTGTTAGTTTATTATGTTAATTGGTATCCCAACTATTCCTGGGGCCTTGGTTTTTGTTAATTTCTCCAGCGTAGTTTGAACTTCCTCCTTCATTACCATTTCCTCTTGATCCTGTGTTGTTTAATGAAGTTCTTCTGTGTCAGCCAATTCATTTTGGTACAGTTACTATTGACTCTTTAAATCTTCTTTAAATGCTTCCTGGATCATTCATTATTTTATCCATAGCATCTTTAAGTATTATAACTTGAGCTTGAGTTTGTTCCTTAGTTCATTCAGTTTAAAAATGCTGAGTTCAGCCCTTTAGATTTTCCAACTTCAACTCTTTGCATATTTCATTATAATACTTTACCTTGTCTTCCCGAGTTTTCCTTTGAAATTTTCTGTTTGGCTCCTTAACTTCCTGATTTCTTCCCTTTGCTTTGGCTTCTCTGCACTCTTGTACAATATTCATAATCTCTTCTGATATTTACCTGGCCCTTTTCTTTCTCCTCTGTGTTTATAATTACCTTTGCATTCTTTGTGAGTGATATTCTTGGTATCATCTCACAGCTTATCTGATCTTCATTCATTAGTTTTCAAAGGCCTCAACCCTGTTCCTGAGATGATTTTTAAATTCAGGTGGGCTAGACACAAAGTCAAATTTTGTTCTTATGGATTTGACTAAACACTCTTTTGCATTAGTTTGAACTTGCATATGAGTAGTTAATGGTCTGTCCTATCAACAATCAGCACCTGGACTAATTTTCACAGCTGATATGGAGATTACCCAGTGATTCCTTCCACCAACGTAATCAATCTGATTCCAGTGCATACTATCAGGTGAAGTGCATGTGTATAGTTGCTGTTTATATGTCTTATAAAAGCTATTTGTAATGAATAGGTCATTGATTGTACAAAATTCTATCATTCTATCTCCAGCCTCAGTTCTGTAACTATGTCTAATTTTCTGACTACAGATCCTTCTTCCCTTTTCCAACTTTTGCATCCCAGTCACTCATTATCAATAGATATGGTTGCAAGTTTATTCAATTTCTGACTGAGACAGTTGGTAAAAATCATGTTTGGTATTTTTTTTGTCTTGCATTATTGCTGCCTATGTTTGAATGATATATTAACAGTCTCCCTTATGTACATATGGATATATCCTCATATATATATGGCTATTATACTGTCATTTATGACAATATGAAGTTAGTCATTTATGACTTCAAGATGGATTTAGAAATGTTCTTTTTAACTATGAGTAAGACCTTATTTTTTTCACCATTTATTCTTTGGAATAGCAGATCATATTATTATATGATTCTAAATGCCCCATGTCAATTTATTTTATTCTTGGCTGAAAAGCCAAAGCTAAAGGAAGAAATCAAAGAGCTGAACAGAAAAATCCAAAAGGCAGCTCAGGACGACAAAGCAAGATACTATAATGAAATGTGCAGAGAGCTGGAGTCAGAAAATCAAAAGGGCCGAACTCGCTCAGCATTTCTTAAGCTGAAGAAGCTGAAAAACAAAGCCAAGCCACAGGTGGCAATATTTAAAGATAGTTAGGGTAGAATGTTATATGATCCAGAAAGTATCAAAGGAAGATGGAAGGAGTACACGGAGTCACTTTCAGAAGGAATTGGCTGACAGAGAGGAATTTCATGAAATAAGAGCAAGAGCCTATGGTGATAAATGAGGAAGTTCAAGTTGCTGTGAAGGAATTGGTAAAAAACAAGGCTCCAGGAGATGACTGCATACCAATTGATTTATTTCAACAAACAGACGCTGCCCTGGATGTGCTCACTAAGTTGTGCCAGGAAATCTGGAGGACAGCCAGCTGGCCAACTGACTGGAAGTGATTGATATATGTTCCTAGTCCAAAGAAAGGTGACCCAACAGAGTGCAAAAATTTTCAAATATGATTGATATCACATGCAAGCAAAATTCTGCTGAAAATTTTCTAAAGACATTTGGAACAATATGTCAACAGAGAACTGCCAGATGTACAGGCTGGATTTAGAAAAGGTCGTGGTATTAGGGATATTATAGATAATGTTAGATGGTTCTTGGCAGAAAGCAGAGAATACCAGAAGAATGTCTATCTGTGCTTCATTGACTATGCAAAAGCTTTTTACTTTGTGGATCACAACAAGCTATGGCTGATTCTGAGAAGGATGGGGATCCCAGAACATTTGATTGTGCTAATGAGAAACCTATATTAAGATGAAGAGGCAGTCATCAGAACAGAGCAGGGAGACACTGGATGGTTCAAAATCAAGAAGGGGGTTCATCAGGGATGCATTTTGTCTCCATACCTTTTCAATCTGTATGCAGAACAGATCATCTGAGACGCTGGGCTGTACGAAGAGGAATATGGCATCAGGATTTGTGGAAGAATCGTCAACAACCTGCGTTATGCAGATGACACAACCCTGCTTGCTGAAACTGAGGAGGACCTGAAGCGCTTGTTGCAGAAGGTCAAGGACTGCAGTCTTCAATATGGATTGAAGCTCAATATCAAGAAAACAAAGATTCTCACCACTGGGCCAATTGGCAGCATTAGTATGGATGGTGAAGATGTTCCACAGTCAACAGTCTTGGTGACAGCAGCCAAGAAATCAGGAGACGAATTGCATTGGGAGTCAGCTGCGAGGGACCTCTCAAGAGTACTGAAGAGCAACAACATCAGGCTGTAGACTAAGGTATGCCTGATCCAGGCTATAGTCTTTGCAATTAAGTGCTATGCATCAGGAAAGTTGGTAAATGAATAGGGATGATAGAAATAGAATTTATGCCTTTGAGCTGTGGTGCTGGAGAAGAGGGTTGAATATACCATGGATGGCTAGGAGAACAAACAGGTTTGTCCTGGAGAGGTTGAAGCTAAAATGCTCCTTGGAGTCAAGGATTCTGAAGCTTCGTCTGAAATACTTTGGACATGTTGCAAGGAGGGACTAGTTCTTGGAAAGGGATATCATGTTTGGGAGAGTCGAGGGGAGGCCCAAGAGGGGAAGACCCTTGATGAGATAGATCGATTCTGTGAGTGAAGTGGTGGGAATGAGTGTGTTTGAGATGGCAAGGTTGGCACAGGATAGAATGGCATTTAGGGCTCTAGTACATAGGGTCTCTATGAGTCGCAAGTGACTCAATGGCACATAACAACAACAACAACGTCTAGTATATCAATGCTACTTATGTGTGTCATTTCTCTCTTTACACTGTCAAATTTTCCTACATTCATAGTAATAAAGACACAAACTTCTACCTTGTATTCTCAGCTATGCTGCCCCTCATTCCATGGAATCCTTTGAATCCAACTTGAGATTATTGTTTCTTTTTTATTTACTACATATTAAATATGTGTATTATTCTGATATATTAATTTGGCATATTATAATAACATAAACTTTCACAATCCAATGAGCACTTTTAATTTTTGTTCTTTAATATATTTCTTCACTTAGCGTCTAGTATTTAGCAACTCACTCAGTGTCTAATGTAAAAATATAAATTTTGTATTCCTTTCCCAAATATTCTTAATATTCCTTTGAGTATCCCAGGATATTGTTTTACTTTGTCCCTAGAGACTGTGAAGACTGATTTCTTTTCCTAAAATTTCTATAGGGTTAATTATTTTGTATGTGTCTGTTTACTGGAGTAAATTTTGTAATTTTATGATATCTCAGTCTACCTAGATCATTGCATTTTTTCTTCTTTCTAGTTCACATATCTGTAGAGACATACACTTTCAATGTGTATAAAAGATGTTATTTCAAGGCACTAAATGATAAATGTGCGTTCACTTTATTGATTTTTTGCCCTTTGTTTTTCTTGTATAATCTGTGTAAACATCTCTGTTGGTGTAGGGCCTAGCGAGTTGCACCACTAACTCAAATATAATTCTCTGCTAGTGTGACTCTATCCATCCACTGAGTATTGATGATCTCTTCCTATGAGATTTATAGTCTCCTTAAACTCACTGAAGGGAATAACAAGTTTAAGAGAAATAGTATAGTATATGCTAATTTGAAACATTAATTAGTGATAGGATATCTATAAGGAAACAAGGAACATTTCTTAATAAGACTATTATCCAAAATAATGCCCTAACTGCTAAAATCAAAATTGAATAATTTGAGGTTTTTTACAAACTGTGCAGTCTGAAATTGATAGAAGATGCAACCAAGATGTATTAATAATATCTGATGACTAGAATAAAAAAAAAATAAAGAGTAGCACTTAGAAAATGTGGCCTGGGTTGTAGAAATGAAACCAGCAAATGCATAATAGATTTTGTACCACTATTGACTTCCTGACTGAAAACATATTTTAAAATCCTTATTGATTTTATATGGAATTTTAGTAATATAGATATAGAGATATAGATAGAGATAGATAGAGATAGAGATAGAGATAGGTGATATAGATATAGAGATAGATATATATATTGATGATATAGATAGATACAGACACAGATATATATAGATATAGACAGATATATAAAGAGTATTGCTGTTCACTGAAAGATCTCACCTCACTGGCAGTTTGAATCTACCAGAGACTCTAAGAAGGTGTTTTAGCAATTTTCTCTCAGGCAATTTATAGTCTCAGAAATCTGCTAGTTTATGAATTATTATTCGGTTCCAACAGTACAATGAGTCAAGTTGTTTTCATACAACATAAACAGTGCCTAAACTTATGGACTTTCCAGGTGAAATACTCTGCAGTCAAATTAAATATCTCTAGGAATACAAGGTAAAAAGTCTTCATATCAATGCTCAGAACAGTTTCAATGGTAGATAAGGAAATAGATTATCTATTGTTCATATGCAAGTTGAAAAAGAAGATGTGAGAGAAATAAAATGAGTCCACAAGAACAAAATATGACTTTGAGTTTATCCTACCAGAATTTTAAAACTATTTCAAGAATTCATTTGATGCATTGAATATTAATAATATATAGGATGAGACAAGTTGTGGGATGATGTTAAGAATATCATTCATAAAGGAAAATAAAGATCACTAAAACTATAGCAAATATCTTCTTTTGTAACAGATATGTTCAAATGTTCTGTATCCATTCAGGTCAATCTGAGTAGGGTATGAGTATCAAGGAATTTGTCCATTTCCTCTAGGTTGGGGTGGTGTTTTTTTGTTTGTTTGTTTTACTTTATCAGAATGTAGCTTTTCATTGTATTCCAGTATTACCAATATAATTTCTTCTGGTTCTCATGTGGTGTCACCTCTATAATTTCTTTACTTAAAAAAAATATTTCAATTGATATTTTAATGAAAGTTTACAAGAAACGTGGATTTCCATTCATTAGTTATTGCACATTTTCCTTGCTACTTACTACCCCACCCCCCAGTCCACATTGCTATGCACCACTTATTCAGGACTGTTGTTATACAAATAATGCCTGATCATATATTTCTTTTAGACAGTTCTTTCCTTCATCTATTTAAATCCAGTGTTATTTATTTCCTCTTCTCTTAGTTTCTCTCAAGCTCCATGTCAGTCCTGTTTTATAAGTGTCGTTATGCAGTATTTGTGCTAATATAGCTGAGATATTTCACTCAGCATAAATATCTTCCAGGGTCACCCATTTTGTATACTGTTATGACTTCCTTGTTCTTCAGTGCTGCATAATATTCTACCGTGTGACTATACCAGATTTTCTCTATGCATTCATTTGTTGATGGGCACTTGGGTTGCTTTCATCTATTTGCTTTTATGAACAATGAATCAATAAACATGGGTGTCCATTTATATGTTTGGGTGACAGTTCTGGTTTCTTTCTCAGTAGTGCAATTACTGAGTAAAATGGTATTTCTATTTTCAACTTTTTGAAAAAGTACCATATTGCCTACCAGAGTGCACCATTTTACACTCTCACCAACAGTGAATAAGCATTCCAATTTCTCCACAACCTTGCCAGCCTTTATCATTTGCTACTCTGTTGAATTTTGATATTGTTACTGGGGTGAGACGATATCTCATAGTTGTTATGATTAGCATCTTTCTGAAAGCTAGAGATTTTGAACATTTCTTCAAGTGTTTATTCATCATCTGACTGTCTTCTTTGGTGAACTGTTTTTTTTTTTTTTATATCCTGTGCCCATTTTGTGATTGGGTTGTTTACCTTTTATCTTATTGTGGTGCTGGAGAATTCAATACATTCCAGATATAAGTCCCTTACCAGATTTCTCATGACCATATCAATATTTTTCCCAGTCTATGCCTTTCCTTTTTACCTTGTTGGAAAAGTTTTTGGATGTGCATAATGATTTGCTTCTTAGAAGATTCCATTCATCTATTTTATTCTTTCCTGGATGTAGTTTTTTTAGGATGGTTAGAAGACTGTTCATGTTGTGGATTAGAGCTTCTAGAGGTCTTCCAAGATTTTCTGTGATGCCCTTGGTTTTACTACTATGTCCTTGATTCACTTAGAGTTGGTTTTTGTATACGGTGTGACGTGTGGGTCTCTCTTGAGTTTTCTTTAAATAGTTTTTCTATTTTACCAACACTATTTGTTAAAATTACTTTAATTTCCCCACTTAACTTATTTCTTCTTCTTGTCAAAAATCGGTTGAAAAAAAAAATCGGTTGAGCATAGGTATATGGGCTGATTTCTGGGTTCTCAATTCTATTCCATTGATATATGTGTTTGTCATGGTACCAGTACCATGCTGTCTTGCCCCACCACAGCTGTATTGTAGGATTTGAGATCAGGGAGTGAGATGCCTCCTATTTTGTTTCTCTTTTTCATGAGTGCTTTGCTTATTCGAGATCTCTTTCCATCCAGGTGAAACTGGAAATTCTCTTTTCCATCTTGTTTAAGAATGGAATTTGTATTTGTATTGGTACTGCATTGAACTTGTAGATTGCCTTTGGTAGAATTGTCATTATATTGATTCTTCCTATCCAAGAGCATGGTATATTCTTCTTTTTTTCCAGGTCTTTTTTAGTTTCTTGTAGTAATGTTTTGTAATTTTCTTTAAATAGGATTGTGTGTGTGTGTGTGTGTGTGTGTGTGTGTGTGTTTTCTAGTTAGATTTACTCCTAAGGAATTAATCTTGTGATTTAGCTATTGTGATGAGTATTGTTTTTCTTAGCTCCAACTGAATATTCTGTTTGTCACTGTTGAAATATCCAAATGATTTCTTAAAATTCTATTTTCTTCATTTTAATGAACAGTTATTGAGATTTTGGATTTCCATTCATTCATTGTTGCATTTTTCTCCCTGTCCACCCCTCTCCCCAAGTTCACTCTTCACTTTGAAAACAAAAACAAAAATTCCTTCATTAGAATCTTCCTCCCTTCCCCATCCTCCACCCCCTCACCCCCAACCCAAGTACACTCCACACTGCAACCTTCATTCTGGACTCTTTTGTATGTTGATCATATATCTTGACACTTTGTTGAATTGGTTGACTATGCCCAATAGTTTGCTCACTGACTCCTTAGGGTTTTCTAAGTACACTAACATATCATCTGCATATAGAGATAATTTTACTTCCTCTTTGCCAATTTGAATACCTTCTCTTGTCTTATTGCTATTGCTAAGACTTCCAATACAATATTGAATAAAAGAGTTGATAGTGGGCATCTTTGCCTAGGTCCTGTTCTCATAAGAAATGCCTTTAATCTCTCTCCATTGAGAATGATGTTGGCTATTGGATTTGCATATCTAATTTTTACTGTATTGAGGAAATCCCCCTCTATTTCTATTTTGTTGAGTGTTTTAGTCAGAGAGGATATTGGATTTTGTCCAAGATATTTTCTGCATCAATTAATAGGATCATGTGGTTTTCATTTTTTTGCTTTGTTAATGTGATGAATTACACGGATTGTTTGTCTTTTGTTGAACCATCCTTGATACCTGTTATGAATATTACCTGGCCATGGTGAATCATTTTTTCGATGTATTGTTGGATGCTATTGGCCAGGGTTTTATTCAGGATTTTTGCATTTTTGTTCATGAGAGATTGTTTTGTATTTTCGTGTCTTCTTTACCTGACTTTGGTATCAAGGATATATTTGCTTCATAAGATAAATCTAGGAGAATTATGTCTTTTTATATTTTCTGAAATACTTTATGTAGAATTAGTGACAATTCTCTGAATGTTTTATAAAATTACCTTGTAAAACCATTTGTCCAGGACTTTTTTAAAAAAATCATTTTATTACCTTTTTAATTTCTTCTTTTGTAATGAGTCTTTTTAGGTGTTTATTTTCAGTCTGTGTCAGTTTAGATAGGTTGG
This sequence comes from Elephantulus edwardii, assembly GCF_000299155.1. Classification (NCBI taxonomy): domain Eukaryota; kingdom Metazoa; phylum Chordata; class Mammalia; order Macroscelidea; family Macroscelididae; genus Elephantulus; species Elephantulus edwardii. The sequence goes on from NW_006399930.1 coordinate 6,003,292, forward strand.
GAGTTTCTAAGTATTTGTCCATTTCTTTTATGTTTTCATATATTTTGGGGTATAGTTTTCCATAATATGTCATTTTTAACCTTTTTATTTTAGTTGACTTTGTTGTGACATTGCCTGTTTCATCTCTTTTTTGGATTATTTGTTTCCTTTCTTTTTCTTTTCCTTTGTTAGTTTTATAGTAGTTTGTTGATTTTTATTGACCTTTTTGAAGAACCAACTCCAGGTTTTGTTGATGGTTTCAGTTGTTTTCCTGTTTTCTATTTCATTTATTTCTGCTCTAATCTTTATAATTCCAGGTTTTCTAGAGGGTGTTGGATTATTTTGCTGGGCATTTTTGGTTTGGGTTTTGTTTTGTTTTTTTTCTAATTTGTTGGAGATGTTGAGTTAGAAACCCAATTATCATTTTTTTCTTGACTTTTGTTTTCTTTGGTTATTGCTATAAATTGTCTTCTAATTACTGCATTGGCTATTTCCCAAAGGTTTTGGTAAGGTGTGCTTTCATTGTCATTTGTTTCAAGAAAGGTTTAAATTTCATTTTTTATTTCTTCTATTACTAACTCATGTTCAAGAAGATGTTGCTCAGCTTTCAAATAGGTAGGTTTTTCCTCCTTTATCTTTTTGTTATTAATTTCCAGCTTTGAAGCATTTTGGTCTGAGAAGAAGCTTTATTTTATTTCTTTGTTTTTCAATTTAATGACACTTTCCTTGTGACCTAAAATGTGATCTATTCTGGAGAATGTTCCAATGCACATCGGAGAAGAAGGCATCCTGTGCTTTTGCGGAGTGCTTTAGCTTATACATATCCATGAGGTCAAGTTACTTTATTGTGTGGTTTAATTCTTTAGCATCTTTCTTACGTTTCCTTCTGTTAGTACTATTCTTTCTTGAGAGTAATATATTGAAGTCTCCTATGTCTACGACTCGACGGTACTTAGAAACAACAATAACATAGAGAGAGCTAAGTTGGCCTAGTGGACAGATAGTGATGTTACCAAGCCAAAGGTGGGTGATTTTAATCTGTGGCCCTCAGGACTACTTTTAATTGTTTTTGGTCAAATATTCTTTTAAGTGACATAGCGCTGGTCTGTAAATTACTGTACAGAGGAAACTCATGGTCACTGTGATGCTGAACACTGTGACACTGATGTGTCAAATGCAATAAGGGTTACCCATTGTAGACAGTGTTTGGTGGAGCTCTCTGATTAAAACAAGCTTGGAAGCAGGAGTGGCATCCACTTCCGAAGTAGCTTGCCTCTGGAAAACCTATGAATTTGGAGAAATAATAAAAGTTATATAAGGTCCAGGTCTTTTGTTCATAAGGTCACTATGAGTCATCTGTGACTCAATTGCGCTTAACAACAACAACTACTACACTACTACTACTACTATAGTGGTATTGTCTTTTTTCTTTTCTCAGTTTTGTTAATGTTTGCTTTGTATATTTTGCAGCTCTATCATTTGGTGCCTAGATATTTATTATCTATATCTTGATGGATAGTAGAGAAAAGAACTAAGTGGGTCAAGACACTTGTGCCAAGGGCAGGGACAACACTGAAACTAATAGTTAATTACACAAGAAAAGATATACGTTCACTCTTTCTGTAAAATGCTTATCTGTTGGATACTTCTCTAAATCTGAACATCCAGATTAAGACACACTAGCAAGAAGGATTGGCCATACACTTCTGAAATATCAGGACTCTGAAAACCTTATGTACAACAGAACACACATAGAATGACAGAAAGGGCAAATAAGTATGGAAATACAAAGGAAGAGGACCAGTTGTAAGCAGACACTAGTGATTGAAACATAGAATGTGAGAACCATTAATGTAGGAAAATTAGATACTGTACCAAGAGTGTTGATTTGGAGCCAAGCAAGCTAAAGCTGAGAACAATCTCAATCTCTTCTTCATCTGTCAATCAGCCCAGTGGTGAGAATCTTTGTTTTCTTGATGATGAGCTTCAATCCATATTGAAGGCTGTAGTCCTTGACCTTCTGCAGCAAGCACTTCAGGTCCTACCCAGTTTCAGCAAGCAGGATTGTGTCATCTGCACAATGCAGATTGTTGATGATTCTTTCTTCAATCCTGATGCCACATTTCTCCTCATAGAAATAGCCTCCCAGATAATCTGTTCTGCATATAAGTAGATAAGATAGGGAGATAGGACACATCCTTGACGCACACCCTTCCCAATTTTGAACCATGCAGTGTTTTCTTGCTCTATTCTGATGACTGCCTCTTGGTCCAAGTATGGGTTTCACATAAGTGCAAATGCTGCTTGACAGTATTTTCACTTGCTTCATATGCATATGCATATGACATCTAAGTAAACATAAGATTTTTTTTAAATCACCTTTTGGATTATTATACTGGCAAAAAATATTGACTCTATTATGTACCTCAGAGAAAAGAATAAATCTCTCTTAGAAGGATAATCAGAATGTTTAGAAGAAGCATAGTCGGCAAGGACAATGTCACATTATTGTTTCACATTATTTTTATGTGCTATCAGTGAGAACCAGTCCTTGTATAAATATATCATGTTTAGAAGAGAGTCAGTGACAAGGGGAAGATCTTTAACAAGATAGATTGATAGAAGGACTAAATGTATGGGCTCAGACACATCAATGATTGTGAGGAAAGCATAGACTTTAGTAGTGATATTTTATTTTCTTATATATAGGATCAATATGACACAAAATCAACTTGAAAGAGCATAAGGTCAATAATAATCTTCTTTTCATAACTGGTTCAAAAAAGATGCTGTTAATAAAGACAATCTTGTTGAATATATTAATAGAGAGTTTGACTCTTATTTTACATTTCTATATACTCTCATTTTATAAAAGTATGTTGTCAGAATTAATCTTCAGTAGTAAAACTGGTTTGATCACACATAGTAATGACAGTATGTTAGCAGGGGTGTGTTTCGAAACCCATTTGGCAGCTGTATTATCACAGAATGCAAATAAACATTCAGGTTTACATCTGGGTTACTGAGCACTTTTCTATACCCAACTTATATCTGTTCACATGAATACAAGGCAGATGTTAAAGCCCAATTATTATCCACAAAACCAAGTACACTGTGCATCCTTTTGGTCTGTGCTGAATTGATAATTGTCTCCGTGATTATTGCTAAGGAAAAGGAGAAGCATCTGTTGTGCTGGTCATTAAAACACAGAATTTAAAACAGTTGTGCTCATCCACATCTACCCTAACTAAATTAGCATCGTTCGAGTTGAGTTGATTTACTTAGGCTTATAGAAGAGTGATTATACAAATACAGGGCCTTCACTGATTTCTAACTATCTCATAACTCTTAAAATTTAAACCAATATTCATTTATTGAGAAAAAGGTAATAAAAACTAAATTTACTTCAATTTTTAGAAAATTACGCTGGACTTAATCATCAAAAGTAGTTATATAATTCCTTAAGAATCGCATTTGCTGAGGCTAAGTATCTTCATGATTTTAAGTATGATAGATTACGGTATGCTAATTATTGGGAAATATCTAGACTTGAGTAAAAAGAAATACACATTTTATAAAGCTAGATATTTTGATGATATTAAACTAATTATGATTGTGTATATTATTAAAAATGTAAACAATTTAAAGTGTTTACTATATATGAGAAAATTCATTATATATTCATAAATTGTATATGTAAGCCTGAGTGAATGACACTTTAAATTTTCAGACTATAGGCCCTGTCTTTCACAATTATGATTAAAGATGTCTATGGAGAAGTACTGGAATCTGTACTCATTAGCCTCTGTGAATTGTGATACAGGATATTCCTAATTAATCTGACATAATTAACGGCATAAATATGCTCTGTAGTACTCTACATGTTTACCAAATTAGTAAGACAGGAAACCTGTTCACTCTAAAAAAAATGAATAATTGCAACTAATAATAATATCTTATTAGTTTCCCTAAGATTAAAAATATAAGTTACTCATTTAGTAGATATTAATTGAATTCATATAACTTATTCATATGTACCTTCTTCTGGATATAGGACTTCTCATCTACTTCAAATAGACGTACATTTTCTTGTTATACAACCAGAAGTATATAAAGAGAGAAATCTTAGTTTATGCATGTTTAGCAGCTCAAGAATATACTGGCAATAAGAGAGATGTAAATTAAAACCACAATGAGACATCATCTCCCTCAAGTAAGTGTGGCAAAGTTTAACAACAATATCAGTTTAAAAGACTGAGATGTAACAAATTCAAGCCATGGTCTTTTCAGCTCTTTCCTATGCACCTGAGAGTTGAACAGTGAATAAGGATTATGAAAGAAGAATATATGCCATTGAGTTGTGATGTTGAAGAGGAGTACTGAATATGGACTGCCCAAAGAACAAAAACATATGCCTTGGGGAAAGTATGACCAAAGTACTTCTTAGAAGCAAAGATGGTGTAGCATTGTCCACATACTTCATGTATGGTGTTAGGATAGTCCTTGGAAAAGGATATTACATTTGAAAACCTGGATCATCATAAAAGGAGAAGTAGACCCTTAAAAGGGTGAATTGATATTGTGAATGTGAAAACAGGGCTCAAGTGAATCAGAGGTGATGAAGATAGCACAGAACAGGACTAGGCCCAGATATGTGGTTTATATGGTCTCTATGGGTCAGCCATTATACTTGGATCAAGAGGCAGTCATCAGAACAGAGCGAGGAAACACTGCATGGTTCAAAATTGGGAAAGGCGTATGCCAGGGATGTGTTCTGTCTCCATACATTTTCAACCTGTATGCAGAACAGATTATCCGGGAGGCTGGGCTCTATGAGGATAAATGTGGAGTCAAGATTGGTGGAAGATCTATGAACAATCTGCGATATGCAGATGACACAACCCCGCTTGCTGAAACTGAGGAGGACCTGAAGC
>NW_006399930.1:6022520-6023144 GCF_000299155.1 Elephantulus edwardii
TTATAGGTTACTCTTTGTTTCTCATTGCTTTTAGTGTTATCTCCTTATCTTTAGGTCTAGCAAATTTGATAAAGATATGCCTTGGTGTTTTTCTTTTAGGGTCTATTCTATATGGTGTTCACTCAGCTTCTTGAATATATATTCTGTCATTCTTCATTTTGCCTGGAAAGCTTTCCTCTAGTAATTCTTCCACAACTTTTTCAGTGCCTTTATTTGCTTCTTCCCATTCTGGGATTCCAATAATGTGAATGTTATTTATTTTAATGGTATCTCACATTATTCTTAAGTTTTCTTCTGTTTCCTTCTTTTTTGCTTCTGCTTTTTTCTCGGTCAGATCTGTATTGACAATTCTATCTTCTATTTCAGTAATTCTGTTTTCCATCTCTTCACCTCTATTCGTATATCCTTCCATCATGTTGACAGCATCAGAAACCTTAGATTTCATATTTTGGATTAGGATTTCTTGTTTTTCCAGTGTCTCTAATGCCTCATTTGTTTTCTCTGTGTTGTTTTGGATTGTTTTTTTTAAGCTCCTCCTGACTTTTGACTGTAGTGTCCTTTAATTCTTCAAGTTTGTTTTCATCCATTGAAAACATTCAATCATCTTTTTTAAGAAAAAAAAAA
>NW_006399930.1:6023244-6026533 GCF_000299155.1 Elephantulus edwardii
TCCTTGGAGGCAAAGATTCTGAGGCTCCATCTAACATACTTTGGACATGTTGCAAGGAGGGACAGTTCCTTGGAGAGAGACATCATGCTTGGGAGAGTGGAGGGACAGGGAAGAAGGGGAAGGCCCCCATAAGGTGGACTGATTCAGTGACTGGGATAATTGGCATGGGTGTATTGGAGACAGTGCGAATGGCACAGGACAAAGCAGAGTTTAGGGCTGTTGTACATAGGGTCACTATGAGTCACAAGCGACTCGACGACACATAACAACAACAACAACGTGGGTCAGCCAACACAAAGGTACCTAACAGTTGTAGTCTGGAGGTAGTTGAGGTGCCTACTCAAATGCCACACACCTCTATGGCAGTTGAAATCCATTTATGACTCTACAGGATAAAGAGGGACAATCTGTTTCTATGTGACTCAGTCTTGGAAACTTACTGGTGGGTCAGATATGAGTCAATTCCGATTCCATGCTGATGACAAGAAATAAAAGTAAGGTAGTTATTGTGTACTGTTTAGTTGGAACTGACTCATAGAAGACCCTCCGGTAAGTTTCCAGAGACAGTTAATCACTTGGGAGGAGACCGCCCATCTTTCTTCCGTGAAAAAGGTGGTGGATTTGAACTGCATGTCGTTGAACTACGAACACAAGTCCTTACCACTAGAGTACCAGAGCTCCTCCTTGATAATAATGTTGTTGGGTACCATCAAGTTAGAACTGACCTATAGCTGACTCTCAGGCAGGTTTCCAGAGGCAATATTCACACGGGATAGCAGTAGGCAAAAGATTGGCAGTTGGAAACTATCCAGAGGCACCTTAGAAGTCAGACTTGGCCACATATGTCTGAAAAGTAATGGACTTTATAACCTTAGGAAACACATATGGGCTCACCTTGAGTCGTAACTGACTATACAAGTAATGACAATAACAAAGTTTTGCTTTTGTTTTTTTACTCTAAGCTTAACAATAAAAGCAGAATTTTGTGGTAATAAAGAGTGATTTTATGTGGGAATTTTTCATTCTTTACAATATGATTTTATTACAATATTGTAAAAGAAGTGTTTGATAAATTACTTTTGACAGTTGCAGGAATACTGATTCACAGCAACTCATGTTTCAGAGTAAAACTGCACTCCATATAATTTTGATGCTTGTGATGTTATGGAGATGTTCTGGATGTACAAGTGGTTTCTGTAGGCTATTAAGATAAAGGTTAGTGATTCAAATTCACTCAATGATTTCCAATGTCTAGATAACAGGAATTATTTTTAAATTATCAAGATATGTAGGTAATCAAGATGAAATATATCTTAAAGTTGTTGTTGTTGTGTACTGTCAAATTGCCTGGAACTCACAGCAACCCTATGTTCAATAACCCTAAATCATGCTCTATCCTGTGCCAACTTCACTGTCTCTGACACAACTACCTTTGTTTCCCCAATCACTGAATCGGTCCATCTCATTGAGGGTCTTCCTCTCCTGCGCTGTACCTCCACCCTCCCAAGCATGACGTCCTTCTTCAAGGACTGGTCCCTCCTTGCAACATGCCCGAAGTATGTGGGACGAAGTTTCAGAATCTTTGCCTCCAAAAAGCAGACTGTTTTCACCCTCTCTAGGATGAACCTGTTTGTTCTCTGAGAATTCCATGGAGGTTGTTGTTATTGTCGTTATGTGCCATTGAGTTGCTTGCAACTCATAGTGACTCTATGTACAAGAGCTCTAAACTACGTACTACTCTGTGCCAACCTAGCCATCTCAAACACACTCATTCCCACCACCCAGTCACAGAATTGATCCATGTCATCGAAGGTCTTCCTCTCCTTTGCCACCCATCCACTCTGCCAAACATGATGTTCCTCTCCAAGGACCAGTTCCTACTTGCAACATGCCCAAAGCATGTCAGGCAAAACTTCAGAATCCTTGGCTCCAAGGAGCAAACCGGCTTCACCTTCTCCAGGACAAATCTGTTTGTTCTCCTAGCAGTCCATGGGATATTCAACACTCTTCTCCAGCTCCACAGCTCAAAGACATCAATTCTCTTTCTATCATCCCTATTCACTGTCCAACTCTCTGATGCATAGCACATAATTGCAAAGACTATAGCCTGGATCAGGCCCACCTTACTCACCAATCTGAGGTTGTTGCTCTTCAGCACTCTTGAGAGGTCCCTCACAGCTGACTTTCCCAATGCAATTCATCTCCTGATTTCCTGGTTGCTGTTACCAAGAGTGTTGACTGTGTAGCCAAGCAAACTAAAACTATTGACTATCTCAATCTCTTCACCATCCATACTAATGCTACCAATTCTCCCAGTGGTGAGATTCTTTGTTTTCTTGATGTTGAGCTTCAATCCTTATAGGAGGCTGCAGTCCTTGGCCTTCTGTAGCAAGCGCGTCCAGTCCTTCAGTTTCAGCAAGCAGGGTTGTGTCATCGGCATAACACAGGTTGTTGATGTCTCTTCCACCAATCCTGATGCCACATTCCTCTTCGTACAGCCAGTGTCTCAGATTATCTGTTCTGCATAGAGATTGAAAAGGTATGGAGACAAAATAGAACCCTGGCAGACTCCCTTCTTGATTTTGAACCATGTAGTGTCTCCTTGCTTTGGTCTGACGACTGCCTCTTGGTCCAAGTATAGGTTTCACATTAGCACAATCAAATGGTCTGGGATTCCACTTCTCATAATCAGCCACAGTATATTCAATACTCTTTTCCAACACCACAGTTCAAAGGCATCATTTTTCTTATCATTCCTAGTAATTATCCAGCTCTCTGATGCATAAAAAGTGATTGTAAAGATCATGGCCTGTATCAGGCACACCTTAGTGTCCATAATGACATCATTGTTCTTCAGTATAAGTTATTTTAATATTCAGTTTATTTAATATTTCAATTCTCTTCTGGTCTCTAAGTTGGCTAAAATGGACTACCTTTCACAGAAATAAAAGTGGGACTAAGTAAAGATTATACACAAGACCAGAGATTATCTATTATAGTGAAGGAGTCAACAACCACCACTTGATTTGGGCAGAGACATAAAGGCAGGTAGGGAACTGAAATAAATTTATAATGAGGAAAGAGAAGAAAGATATCAGATATGCCTTGATTGAAGACTGTCTTCATAGAGAAGCTGAAGAAGAAGTAACTAGAAAGTTGTTGTTGTTGTTGTTATGTGCCGTCGAGTCATTTGCGACTCATAGCGACCCTATGTACAGCAGCCCTAAACTCTGCTCTATCCTGTGCCTATCGCACTGCCTCTGACACACCCATCCCGATTACCCCAGTC
>NW_006399930.1:6031910-6033501 GCF_000299155.1 Elephantulus edwardii
TTCATGAACTCCATTGCTACTGTGTCATTTTGGGGGGGAGATATCTTGTTTTGGGCTTGCACGGTGAGTGAGGTACCCTGCTTCTTTCGAGACATTGACGTGGAAAAGTTTTTGAAAACTAAGGTGATAGTTGTTCTTGGTTTGATGTCACTACTTCTCTACTGAGCTGTCCAGTACCTTCCTGTTGCTTGAGTTGGCAAGAAGTTTGTAGTCTAAAGAAATGAAATCTTCGATGTTGGACAACTTTTTCAGGTGAGTGGTCTATGTGTTTTTGTTCTTTTGTGTGGTGTGTTTTTTTGTTTTTTGTTTTGTTTTGTTTTAAGTCCTGGTCAGAGGGCCCCAGTATTCAAAGCTGGCAAGGCACGCAGACTTTTTTTTTGGGGGGGGGAATGATGTGATATCTGAGGACAGGTCATGGGTCAAAGATCAAGGGCTGTGTCCCAGTTCAAATCCACTCCCTCTCTCCACTGTGTCTGCGCACGCAGCTTCTCTTGCTAGCTCCAAAATTCACTCCCTTTCTCCCTTATTGAACTATTTATTGAGTTGCTTAGTTCTCTCAATGGATAAATGTGGTAAATATTTTTTAAAATATTTTTTCATTTTCATTGTTCTCTTTAGAAGTCACTACTTGCTTTTTTTTCCCCAGGAAAGTATCTTTAACATGATCTTTTAATGAAAATAAAGATTTATTTGTATTTGTATTTATTTTGGATTAAGCCAAGTAACAAGTATGCAATAAAAAGAGAGTTTATGTGCACTGAGTGACTTTTAAATAATTTAGAATTAAGACTTGGACATATAAAATGCTAACTGAGGCCAGAAACAACTGACTCAACCGAAACAGTACGATTGCTGGCATTAGCATACCATTTAGTCATGGATTAGGTGCCATAAATATAAACTAGAATCTATTTCCTGAAATTAATCCCAGAAACATAATGGGAAAGCGCTGGTGATGACTGCAAATGACACATTACATCATGAAAATCACTAGCCATAAATTATTAAAACTGTGATTTAATACACTTCTAAATGGGTCAGCATAAGTATAGGAAAGACATTTCTCTAGCTCAATTTACTTTTAGCATTTTCTAGTTGTACTTCAAGGAATATAGAGGCAGTTTCTCAACCAAAAGCCAAAATATTTGCACTGTTTAACATTCAATTACAATACCTACTCCCAACAAAAATATTCATCATATTTAACTTTTATTTCAGGAAAACTTTCCAATATTAAGGCAAAACCAACAATTATAATAATTGTTTATAATGGATATTTGTTACACTTTTATTAAAAAAAAAGTAGAATGGCTCCTTATTAGCCAGTATCATAGTTTGTTACATGTGTTCATGTCAGTAAGAGCTACTTACTCTTTACTTGGCCTTTTCCTTGACAAAATAAATAAATTTAATTAATGTTTAATTAATTAAGTAATGCGTGTTCGAGAAAAAAGAGAAGTTATTGTGCTATGCTGTGCATAACTATAGAAATAAGTGACGGTATGTTGTTGTTGTTGTTATGTGCCGTCGAGTCGTTTCCGACTCATAGCGACCCTATGCACAACAGCCCTAAACCCTGCTCTATCCTGCG
>NW_006399930.1:6034565-6036372 GCF_000299155.1 Elephantulus edwardii
AGCTGTGAACAATCTCAATCTCTTCGCCATCCATCCTGATGCTACCAATTGGTCCAGTGGTGAGAATCTTTGTCTTCTTGACATTGAGACTCAGTCCATACTGAAGGCTGCAGTCCTTAACCTTCTGCAGCAAGTGCATGAGGTCCTCCTAGGTTTCACCAAGCATGGTTGTCAACTAGAAAGAGGTATCTAAATTGTTGGTTTCAATAGCAAATTTGGCTTTCCCTGGTTGGTCCTGAGTTGGAGCCAGAATCAAAATGGCTGGAAGCCTTAAATGACTGACTAATCATGACTGTTGGAGAAGATGGCTGCACGTAGAGATCTTGGACAAACTTCCTAGGCTTGGCATTACTGAGTTTGTGAGTCAAATATGTCAATGTGTCAATCTTTATTAAAAAAAATCTTTATAGAAACACATTGAAACTTCTTTTTTACACAGAGGAACTAGTAGATTAGAAGTGATGACATTTTGTTACCAGCCAAGTAAACCCTAAGGCATCCTATTGTGATTAATCAAATTTAAAATCATAAATAAATTTAATCAGAAAGAACTTATCGCTGACCTTCCATTGTCTTTGTGAGGCTGTAAATCGCAGAAGTGATTGCCCATCTGTCATCTGAGGAGCTGCTGGTGGGTTAGAACTGCCAGAAGGATGAAATTTTTAAATTAGCAGATCAACTCCCCACAGAATACATGACCAGAGCTCCCTCTGTAAAGATGACAGCCTTCGAAACAGCATGGGGAAAGTTATATTCTGCCTCCTATGTTACTGTGAGTCAGAATTTACCTCATGGCACACAAAAACACATTCTGTCAGTCACTGATTCACAGCTGAACCTTCAGTTGGTTTTTAGGGGCTGTGAATCTTTTAGGAAGAATTTTCTCATCTTTCTTCCACAAAGCAACTGATGGATTCATACCACTGGAGAGGGTCTGCCTTTTGGTTGGTAGCTCAGCTCTTTACAGAATATTTCACCAGAACTCTCTCTAACATATTCAGGGCACTCCACACCTGTTACTTGATTTTATTCCTTGTGGAGAAGAGTGCTGGATATTTCTTGGGCTGCCAAAACACCAAACTAATATGACTTGGAGAAGTTTCAACCAGGGTACTCCTTCGAGCGAAGGATGATGAAACTCTATCTCACTCATATTCTTTGGGCATTTGCTTAGAAGAGGCATCTCCTTGGAGAAGGATATCACACTTGAAAAGGTGGAGTGTCAGCTAAAGAGAGGAAGACCCTCAATAATACATATTCACACAGTGACTATAGCAATGGGCCCAAGTATAGCAGGATGATGAGTATGGTGCAGGATGGACAAGGGTTCAGGTGTACTATTCACAGTGTTCCTGCAAGTCACAGAAAACCCAAGGGTACCTAATCAAAACAATGATGATTTTGAAAGAAGCCCTTTCATAGAGCCATATAGTCACATAGTGGATAAAATACTTGACTGGAAAGTTCCAGATAGATTTCATGAGTTTACCAGTTGTTCTACATGCGGAAAACTACCATCTGTCTGTTATAAATCCACACAGTCTGGATTTAATGTATTAGACCTCAAACACTTATGAGGGAGTTCTTTGCTGTCGTTTAGGATTACTGAGTCAAAATCGACAAGAGGACATTTTCTTAGGGTTATTTTACAGTTCTGTATAAGTGTTTATGCATTTGGTTGTTTTTCTTTTGTAAGTTGTTGTGTTGTTCGTGTGTGTGTGTGTGTGTGTGTGTGTGTGTAGTGTAAGGAGATTTCTACTTATTGAACTCTTTTTTTTAAATTCCATTCATTCATTGTTGAACTTTT
>NW_006399930.1:6036839-6038047 GCF_000299155.1 Elephantulus edwardii
CTCTTTAGGGTATATTCCCAGTAGTGAAATTGCTGGGTCATATGGTATCTCTATTTGCAACTTTTTGAGAAAGCGCCACACCGCTTTCCACAGTGGTTGAACTATTTTACACTCCCATCAACCTTGAATAAGGGTTCCAGTCTCTCCACAACCTTGCCAGCATTTGTTGCTTGCTGTTCTGTTAAATTTTGCTAGTCTTACTGGGGTGATATGATATCTCATAGTTGTCTTGATTTGCATCTCTCTCAGAGATAGGGATTTTGAACATTTTTTCATGTGCTTGTTGGACATCTGAATGTCTTCTTTGATGAAGTGTCTGTTCATGTCCTGTGCCCATTTTTTTTTTTTATTGGATCACTTACCTTTATCTTGTCGTGGTGTTCAAGTATTTTAAAAATACTAGATATAAGCCCCTTATCTGACATGTCATTACCAAACACTTTTTCCCAGTCTGTGCCTTCCGTTTTTACTCTGTTGGAGAAGTTTCTGGATGCGCAGAGGGATTTGATTCATCTATTTTTATCTGCTGGTAATAAATTTTTCAGAATACTTGGAAGACTCTTTATGTTGTGGATTAGGACTACTAAAGTTCTTCCAAGCTTGTCTTTAATGGTTTTTGTCCTAGGCCCATGATCCACCTTGAATTGTTTTTTGTGTATAGAGTGAGGTGGGGATCTTGTTTAATTCTTCTGCAGGTAGCTTTCCAATTTTGCCAACACCGTTTGTTTAAAAGGCTATCATTTCCCCATCTAACTGATTTTACCCCTTGTCAAAAATCAGCTGACCATAAATAGATGGGCTGATTTCTGGGTTCTCAATTCTAATCCATTGATCTATGTGTCTGTCATTGTACCAGTACCATGCGGTCTTAACTACCATGGCAGTGTAGTAGGATTTTAAATCAGGGAGTGAGATGCCTCCTACCTTTTTTCTCTTTTTAAGGAGCACTTTGCTTATTCGTGGCTTCTTTCCATTCCAAATGAAGCTGGAGATTGCCTTTTCCATCTCATTGAAGAATGGAATTGGTATTTTTATTGGGATTGCATTGAACGTGTATATTGCCTTTGGTAGTATTGCCATTTTCACAATATTGAGCCTTCCTATCCATGAGCAAGGGATATTCTTCCACTTCTCCAGGTCTCTTTTTGTTTCTTGTAGTAATGTTTTGTAATTTTCTTTGAATAGATCTTTTGTGCTTCTAGTTATAT
>NW_006399930.1:6042171-6048675 GCF_000299155.1 Elephantulus edwardii
GATAGTCTACTCTGCATACATGTTGAAAAGGTATGGAGACAGGATGCATCCCTGGCGTACACCCTTCCCAATTTTGAACCATGCAGTGTTACCGTGCTCTGTTCTGACTACTGCCTCTTCAAAAAATGAACCACTTATATTTACAAATAACAAACAGTAAATATTTAAGTAACTTTACTAATTAAATAAAATGAATATATAATATATAATGTTTAATCAAAAGGATGCATTAAAAATCAGTTATTCTCCTAATTGTGAAGTTTATTTCTATGGCAAAATCACAAGTGAAAAGAAAATTAAAATTTTGTCTTAAGAACAAACCTGAATAGATCTTTAGAAACCTTAACATTGGTAAAATTTATGATATTATTATATTGCTTTATAAATTTGTATTTATAAAGATAGGAGATTTTTGTCTATGATGTTATACATATTGGTAAACAACTACAACACACTAACTTAATCCTCTTTCCTAAATAACTTCATTATCTCATGCAAAATTATCAAGTTATTCAGTAAGAGATTAAAAAATTCATAATGAAGTAGCGTTGTTCTTATAGGATGTTTGTATAGGAGTAAAAACTGACTTGATGGTAACAAATCTGTTTTTATTTGAGTTGCTTTGAGTGGTAATCATCTCAGTGGCATGTAGTTATTTAAAGTCACCAGTTACTATATGAAAGAAAGATTGTTAATCTTCTCTGCAATTTACTGCTTCTGAAAACCCACTGGATGGTCAGTTATGAGTCATTTTTGACTAGTTAGCAAACAAAACATAAGAATGTATGTGAATAAATTTGGAAGACAGGTGACTGGCCGACTGACTGTTAGAGATCCACTTGATTCCATTCCAAAAAAAAAAGAATGGAGAAGTTATTATACAATATCATTAATATCACATGTAGGTAAAATCTTACTGATTATTCTAAGATGGTTCAAGCAGAACATCCAGAAGAAGTGCAAGATTCAGTGTTGATTCAGAAGAGGCTGTTATGTGCATCTTCAGCTGAAAGCAGAAAATATCAGAAAGATGTTTGCCTATGTTTTACTGGCTATGCAAATATATTTCATTGTATGGAAGTTGTTGTTATGTGCTATTGAGTGGACCCTGAGTCATAGCGACCTTATGTTCATAGCTCTGATCTCTGCTTTATTCTTAGCCAAATTCATCATCTCTGATACACATACCCCCGTTACCCTAGTCACTGAGTCAATAAATCTCATCCAGAGTTGTCTTCCCTTGTGCTGTCCCTCCAACCTTCCCATCATAATGTCCTTCTCCAAAGACTGGTCTCTCCGTACAACATACCTTAAGTATGTAGACAGAAGTTAAAAATCCTTGCTTCAAATGAGCAGCCTGATTTCACTCTCTCCAGGGTGGACTTGTTTTTTAGCAGCCTATGGTTTATTCAATACTCTTCTCCAGCACCACAACTCAAAGGCATTGATTCTTTTTCTATCATCCTTAATTATTGCCCAGCTTTCTGATGCATAGAAAGTAATGGCAACAACCATGGCCTGGATCAGACATACCTTAGTCTCTATACTGATGTGATTGTTCTTCAGTATTCTGGAAAGGTCCCTAAGAACAAATTTTCCAAATACAATTTGTTGTTGTTACATGCAATTGAGTCACCAGTGACCCAGAGCAACCCTATATACAGGAGCTCTGAACCCTGCGCTTTCCTGAGCCAGTCTCACTAATTCCGAAACACCAACCCCCATTGCCCAAGTTATCGTACCAATTCATCTCATCCAGGATCTTTCTCTCCTGTGCTGTCCCTCCACCTCCCTAGCAGGATGTCCTTCTCTAAGGACTGATCTCTCCTGGCCTTGTGCCCAAAGTATGTGAGATGGAAATTCAAAATCCCAGCCTCCAAAGAAAGACATGGTTTCACCCTCTAAAAAGAGATTTGTTTTCTTGGCAGTCCAAGGTATGTTTAAGATTTCTCTAGAATCATAATCTGAAGGCATCGATTCTTCTTCTGTCATCCTTAGTCATTGTCATGGCCTGGATAAGTTGCACCTTAAATCTCTCAACTGACCTTGTTGCTTTTCCATATTCTGGAGAGTTCCCTGACAGCAGATTTTGCAAAGCAAATTGTCTTTATTTCCTGACTGCTGGTGTTTAAGTGTGTTGATTGTGAAATTGAGCTAGCTGTAATAGTTAATAACCTCAATCTCTTCTCCATCTATCATGGTGCTGCCGATTGGCCCAGTGGTGAGAATTTTTGTCTTCTCTTCAATTCATATTGAAGACTACAATTCTTAACCTTCTGCAGCAAGTGTTTCAGGTCCTCCTCAGTTTCAACAAGCAAGGTTGTATCATCTGTATAACATATATTGTTGTTGAGTCTACCTCCAAACTTGATGTCACATTCCTCCTCATAAACCTCTGCTTCCAGAATGATCTGTTCTGAACATAAATTGAAAAGGCATGGAGACAGGATGCATCCCTGACATACTCCTTTCCTGATTTTTAACTATGCAATGTTTTCCTACTGTGTTCTGAGGACTAAATGTAATGCGTCTTTTGATTTCCTGGTTGTTCGTACCAAGAGTGTTGATTGTAGAGCCAATGAAACTGAAGCTGTTATCAACCTCAACCTCTTCACCTCACCATCTATCGTGATGTTGCCAATTGATCGAGAATTGAGAATCTTTGTTTTCTAGATGTTTACCTTCAATCCATATTGAAGAATGCAGCAAATGCTTTAGGTTCTACTTAGTTTCAGTAAGCATTTGCATAAAATAGGTTTTGATGAGTCTTCCTCCAATCTTGAGTCCACATTTCTTTCTAGAGCTCACTAAGAATCAGCATTTAAGAACATTTAACTGTATTCATAAAAAATCTGTATATAGAATAAGAAGCAATCATTTGAGCATAACAAAGGAATACTTCATGGCTGAAATCAAGAAAGAAGATTGAGGGTGGTATCATTTCTCCATATTTACAATGTTTATTCTCTTTACTGAAAGAATAATTTAAGACACTAAACTCTTTAAAAAATGTAATATTATGATTTTAAGATTTATATAATATTAAAGAAACATAGCATTGCATACAGAAGGCAGATAATAGAAGCACTACTGTAAGATTAAAGACTGAGCCTTCATAATAGGTTAACTTTAACATTAAGAAAAAGAAAACAAACAAAATCACAATGGACCACAGGCAATATGATAGCAAGAGAAAAGATAGAACTTACCAAGGATTTCATTTTCATTGGATCCACATTTAACAGTCATAGTAGCAGCAGTTAAGAAATAAAATTAAAAAAATAACAAAATCCAAATCCATACTGTCTTGGGAATCTGCTGTCGTAGACCCCTACAAAGTATTAAAGAGCAATGCTATATGTTTAAACACAAATGAGACACATCTCACAAATAATAGTATTCTTATTTTATTCATACACATGTGCAAATTGGACAATGAATAAGAAAGTCTGTAAAAATAGAGCAGTGAATGTACCATGGAATGCTAAGAACACAAACATGTCTGTCCTGGAGAGGGAAAAGGCATGGAGACAGAATACATCCCTGACGGACCTCCTTCTTGATTTTTGAACCATGTAGTGTCTCCTTGCTCTGTTCTGATGACTACCTCTTGGTCCAAGTATAGGTTTTGCATTAGCACAATCAAATGTTCTGAGATTCCCATTCTTCTCAGAGTCAGCCACAGCTTGTTGTGATCCACACAGTCAAAAGCCTTTAGAGGTGGTTATTTTTGAATAGGAAAGATTATCAAAATCACTGTTACTATTGTTACATGCAATCAATTTGGAACTCATCCATTACCAAACCTCAAGCAAGTTTTCAGAGTGTGTAGACAATTGCAATTGATATCCAAGATGACATTTTTCTCATTAGATCTGTATTCATAAAAATACATTTACTGTAAATTTCCCACTTTCAAGATGATATCTTTTGGTTGTTGTTGTTGTTATGTGCCATTGACATCTACATCTACACCTACATCTATCTATCTATCTATCTATCTATCTATCTATCTATCTATCAATCATCTATCTATCTACTTACTCATAGCTGGCCTTTAGCAGGTTTTTAGAAGCTATAAATCCTATGGGAGGAGATGGCCTACATTTCTCTGGATTTGAACCTGATCCAGAAAATTATCATCTTTGGTTATCAACAAAACTAGCAACGGATTACACCCCAGAATGCTCTTCTCACTCCATATATATGTTGTTTTATGCTATTCAGTCACTTATGGCTGACAATAACCTTATGCACAATATATTTGAGCTTTGTTCTACCTTGAACGTATCTCACAGTCTCTGACACACCTACTTTCATTACTCCAGTTATGTATCAATCCATCTCCTCCAGGTCTTCCACTCTTTTGTTGCTCCTCTATTATTCCAACCATGATGTTCTCCTTCTCCAAGGACTGGAACCTCCTGACAACATGTCCAAAGTATAGGATATAGAGCTTCAAAATCCTTGTCTCCAAAAGAGCAACTAGGTTTCACATTCTCTAGGTCAAACCTGTTTATTCTTTTAGCAGTCTATGGTATTTTCAATACTCTTCTCTTGTACCACAACTCAAAGGCATCGATTCTTCTTCTGTAATTCTTAATTCTGTAAAGTCTGTAATTCTGCTCTCTGATGCATACCAAATAACTACAAAGACCATAACCTGGGCAAGGTGCACTTAGTCTGCAGACTGACATTGTTACTGTTTTGCACTCTAGAGGAGTACCACATAGCAGATTTTTCTGAAGTAATTTTTCTTGATTTCTTGTCTGCTGATGCCAAGAGTGTTGATTGTAGAACTGAACAAACGGAAATAGTTAACAATCTCAATATTTTCTCATTTATATTGGTGCTGTCATTTGGCCCAGTACTGAGAATCTTTGTTTTCTTAACGTTAAGATTCAATCCATGTTGAAGACTTCAGTCCTTGGCCTTTTACTGCAAACTATTCAAGTCTTCTTCAGTTTCCATGAGCAAGGTTGTATTCATATGAATTAATTCATGTTGTTATTGAGTCTTCCTCTAATCCTGATGCCACATTCTTCCTCATGAATTCTAGTCTCTCAAATAATCTGTTCCACACACAGATTGAAAATATATGGAAAACAGGTGTATCCCTGGCACATACCTTTCCTAATTTTGAACCATACAGTGTTTCCTTGCTCTGTTCTGATGACTACTTCCTGATCCAAATTTCACATAAGTAAAATCAGGCATTAAAATACTCACTATGTCCAACGTTAGCCACAAGTAGTTGTGATCTACACAGTCAAATATCCTTCCATCAATGAAATGAAACAAAAGTCAACGAAACACAGGTAGGTATTCCTCTGGTGCTCTATGCCTTCAGCCAAAATCCATCTGACATTGTTGATTTCATCCCTGTTCCATGCCTTCTTCTAAACCTACCTTGTATTTCTGGTGTTATATACTGACATCATATTATTGTTTCAATATTTTTTGGATAATCTTAGGTAGGATTTTGCTTGTATATGATGTTAGTGATCATGCTTGGGAATTTCCACACATTGCATCATCACCTCTTTTTGGAAAGGGTATAAACTTGAATCTCTTCCAATCAATTTGCCAGGTTCTTTTCTTCCAGATATCATGGTACAATGTCATGAGCACGTACAAGGCAGTAAGTTTGCTAAAATATGTCAATTGGTATTTCTTCAATTCCTGAGGCCTTATTTCTTTTCCAATTTCCTCAGAATAGTTTTAATTTCTTCCTTCATCACCATTGCCATGTGGTTATATGTTGTTTCATTAATTTCGTCTGTGCCAGTCAAATAATTTTTGTAGAGTTACCCAGTTATTCCCTCCAATTTCTTTTAGTACTTCCTAGATTATTCAATATTCTGTCCATAGCAACCTTAAATATTGCAACCTGTTCTCCAGTTCCTTCAACTTGAGAAAGGCCAAGCAAGTTTGTTCCTTTTGATTTTCAAACTCAAGTTCTTTGCACATTTCATTATAATTCTTTGTTTTGTCTTCCTGAGCTACCTTTCAAATGATCTGTTCAGCCCCTTAATTTCTGATTTCTTTCACTTGTTTTGGCTTCTCATCACTCTAGTGCACTATTCAGTCTCTATTGATAACTGGATAGGTCTTTTCTTTCTCTTTTGTCTTTATAGTGACCTTTTACTTTCTTCATGCTTATATAGAGTGTGGTTACAAGATATATCCTAATAAGCCTACTTCTATTGAGAGATTTCTAACTCTTAGTGACTCTCCATAGGGATTCTGAGGTTGTAAATGTTTGTGGGAGGAAACTACTCATCTCTTTTATGTGGTTAGGCATTTGACTGTGTGGATCATAACAAACTGTGACTGACTCTGAGAAGAATGGGAATCCCAGAACATTTAATTGTGCTGATGCGAAACCTATACTTGGACCAAGAGGCAGTAGTCAGAACAGAGCAGGGTAATACTGCATGGTTCAAAATTGGGAAGGGTGTATGCCAGGGATGCATCCTGTCTCCATACCTTTTCAACATGTAT
>NW_006399930.1:6049465-6050772 GCF_000299155.1 Elephantulus edwardii
CAGGATAGAGCAGGGTTTGGGGCTGTTGTGCATAGGGTTGCTATGAGTCGCAAATGACTCGACGGCACATAACAATAACAACAGTAGATGGATAACACCAACATCACAGTTAACACATCTGCATATTATGCTCCAAGCCACTGTTGTTGTTTTTAGATATTGTTGAGATGGGGAAATGACTATTAGCAATCTATGAATAGACCTGAACTCTATCCTATCCTGTATCGTCCTCAACATCTCTGAAACACCTGAGTCAACAGATCAAGTCACTGTCAATTCATCTTATTGAGGTACTTCTTTGCTATCAACAACCTTCCACTTTTCCAAACATGCAGTCCCTTTCCAATATAAAGTCTCTCCTTTTAACATGCCCAGAGTATGTAAGATGAATTTTTTTTTATCTTTGACTCCAAGGAGTATTCTGGTTGTACTTTCTCCAAGACAGCTATCTGTTCTTTTGCCAGTCCATGAGAGATTTCGTACCCTTCTCCAACAACACAGATGGACAGCATCAATTCTTCTTTCACCCTTATTCACTATTCAAATCTCAGCTGAATAGCAAGTGAAAGAAAAGATCATAACCTGAATTAGATGTACGTCTAATTTTCAAACTGGCATTACAGTTCCTCAGTAATTTGGAGAGGTCCCTCTCAGCAGACATGCCCAATGTACTATGTCTCTTGGTGTCTTGACTGCTTTAAAAGTTAGGAATTATACAATCAACCCAAAAATACGTGCTCAAATCCTCCAATAATTCTGTAAAAGTAAGCAGACAATTTCCTCTTCTGTCATTTACTGCCTTTTGGAGAGTCTGCTATGAATTGGTTCAGTTTGACTCTTTAAGAAGTCAAAAGACAAAACAACTATGAGATATAATCTCACCCCAGTAAGAATAGCAAAATTTAACAGAACATCAAGCAACAAATGCAGGCGATGCTGTGGAGGAACTGGAATCCTTATTCACTGTTGGTGGAAGTGTAAAATGGTGCAACCACTGTGAAAGGCGGTATGGTACTTTCTCAGAAAGTTGCAAATACAGATACCATTTAACCCAGCAATTCCACTACTGGAAATATACCCTAAAGAGACCATAAACAACATCAAAGTAGATATATGCACACCCATGTTTATCGTGGCTTTGTTCACAATAGCAAGGAGTTGGAAACAACCTAAGTGTCCATCAACAAACAAATGGATAGAGAAGCTGTGGTATATTCACACAATGGACTACTATGCTGCATTGAAAAACAAGGAACTCATGCAATATTATTCAAAATGGGTGACCCTGGTCACAAAAGGACAAATAC
>NW_006399930.1:6051162-6060307 GCF_000299155.1 Elephantulus edwardii
AACTGCCAGTGGGGGTGAGGTTGGTAGGGAGAAAAGTGCAACAATGAATGAATAGAATTCCAAAATCTCTGTAGATGTTCATTAAAATTAATAATAATAATAATAATAATAAAGAATGAAAAAAAGACGTCAAAAGAACTTGTTAGGGTTTTGAGTTAGGGATCTTAAAAATATTGTTTGAGGGAAAAAACACATTCATTGTATAAGTCTAAATTTTCCTGAAATTATTATTGTTCTGTCATATATTAGTTGTGGTTGTGGTTGTTATATGCCATTTAGTCACCTGCAAGTCATAACAACCCTATATACAACGGCCCTAAACCCTGCTCTATCTTGTGCCAATCTTATTGTCTCTGACACACCTATTCCCATTACTCTGGTCATTAAATCAATCCATCGCATCAAGAGTCTTCATTGCCTCCCCTGTACTCTACTGTCCAAGCATGATTTCTTTGAGGACTGGTCCGTCCTTGCATCGTGTCTAAAGTATGTCAGATAAAGCTACAGAGTCCTTGCCTCTAGGGAGTAGCCTGATCTCACAATCTCTAGTACAAACCTGTTTGTCAATACTATATTTAATACTCTTCTCCAGCACCGCAACTCCAAGGCATCGATCTTTTTCTGTCATTCTTAGTCATTGTCCAGCTTTTTGACACATAACAAGTAATTGCAAATATTATAGCCTAGATCAGGTGCACCTTAGTCTCCAGATTTCCTTCAAAATATATGCATGAATAGAAATGAATTCTGAAATTCTTATGCAAATTTATTTTTTATTCAGTTTTTTTTTTAAATAATTATAAATATAAGATGAAATGTATGCCTTTAAAATCTTACCCATTGTTGATGGGTAATGTTACAAGTGAAGCAGGTTTTCCTATGAAAATAATTCCCATTTATTATTCTCTAAATAATAAAACTTTATGAATTGTTCATACTTTTTGGCCATTTGAATATCTACTTTGGTAAAGGATTATTTATATCTTACATCTATTTTTTAATTGGGCTGCACCTCTTTTTCTTGTTGAGTTGTTGGAGCTTTTGATAAATTTTAGAGATTGATCTCTTTTCAGATACATTATTGCCAGATATTTTCACCATATGTAGGATAATTTTGTAAACAGATAAATTTGATGATGGGGAAGTCTGTATATGCATAAAATAAAGGATTATGAGAAAATTATTAAATAAATGTTTTTATTGTTGTTGTTATTCATTGCCTTCAAGTCACGCACAACTCATAGTGACCCTATGAACAAAAGGCCTGAAGATCCTCTACAACGATCAACATTTATCAAAATTCATAGAGTTTCTGTAGGCCTGTTATTTAAGAAGTGGATGCCACTCCTGCTTCCAAATTATTAAATATTAAATTATTAAATAAATACTTTTATAGAATTTTAATTTAAAATATGTATTTAATTTTAAATCTTTATTGGAAGTATTTTTACTGGCTTTACATCACTATGATCTCTAAGCAAAGAAGTTTCTTACATTAAGTTCCTCTATGACTTTTCAAAAAACTTCCTTGAATACATCATAACTTCCAGTGGGTTTTCATGGGCATTAAACCACGTGGAATTAGATAGTTCACCTTTTTCTCATGGAGAATCTAATTAATTTGAACTGTCTCATTGGGATGACAGCACATCTCCTTACTAAGCCACTAGTGCTACATTACATAGAGAGGTATAGTTAATAAATATCTATAGGTATATGTGCTGAAGATATTTCAAAATTGCCTGGAATAGTAGATAGAAAGAAATTGCCAAAAATTTAGGCTGGATCTTTGCATATGGTATATCATAACTGATGTAAGATAATTTTCGTTGAAATCAGACAAATGATAGGAAAATGTTTATTTGTGTCTTATTGACTATGCAAAGACATTTGATTTTATGGATTATAATAAATTACACGTAATATTGAGAATAATAAAAATCCTAGAACACTTAGTTGTTACTATGTCAAACTTACGCAAAGACCAAGGAGTAGTTATTTTAAAAGAATAAGAAATGAGTAAATAGTTTAAATTCAGGAAAACTAAGCATCAAGATTATACTTTCCCTCCTCACCTATTTAATCTGTATACTGAGCAAACCATTGAAGAATAGATCTGAACTTTGTTCTATGTTGGTCCATCTTCATAATTTCTGACACACTTGAGCCCATTGTTGCAATAACTGTGTTAATCCATCTCATTGAGGGTCTCCCTCTCTTTCACTCACCGTTCATGTTCCCAACTAGGATGGCCCTTTCCAAAAATAGGCTCTCTCAGCAACATGTCCATGTTATGTGACACAAAGCTTCACTGTCTTTACCTTTAAGGACCATTCTGGCTGCACTTTCTCCAAGATATGTTTGTTCTTTTGCAACCCCAATAAAATTTGAAGACATTCATCTTTCTGTAATTCTTATTCATTGAATATCTCTCAAATACATAGAAAGTGACTTGAATACCGTGGTCTGAATCATGTGTACCTTAGTCTTCTATCTAACGTCATCATTCTTCAGCACTTTGGAGAGACTCCTAAGAGTATACTTGCCCAAAACAATACATGTCTTGATCTTCTGACTGCTGATACCAATGAAGTTTATTGTGGATGAAATTTTATACAACTTCAATCTTTTCTCTATCAATCATAAGTGTAACTTATTGGTCCAGTGGTGAAATTTTTGTCTTGCTAAGGTTGAGATTCAACACTGTTGGTACCAGCAGCCAGGACATCAAAAGATGAATTGTATTTGTAAAGTCTGCTACCAGGGACATCTCCAAAATACTGAAAAGCAATAATGTCAGACTAGAGACTAAGGTGTACCTGATCCAGGACATGCTCTTTGCAATTAGGTGCTATGCATCAGAAAGCTGAACAATGACTAGGGATGATAGAAGGGGAATTGTTGCCTTTGAGCTGTGGTGCTGGAGATGAGTATTGAATATATCATGAACTGTTAAGAGAACCAACAGGTTCATTCTGGAGAGGGTGAAACTAGGCTGCTCCTTGGAGGCAAAGAATTTTAAGCTTCATCTGACATCCTTTGGACGTGTTGTGAGGAGGGATCAGTTCTTGGAGAGGGACATTATGCTTGGGAGAGTGGAGAGACATTACAGAAGTGAAAGACCCTTGATAAGATTGACTCAGTGACTGGAGTAATGAAGGTAGGTGTTTCAGAGACAGTGAGGTTAGCTCAGGATAGAGCAGGGTTCAGAACTTTTGTATATAGGTCACTATGAGTTGTAGGCAACTTGATGGCACATAGCAACAACAACAAGAATGTTGAGATTCAATACATATCAAAAGCTGTAGTCTTGAGGACAACAAGATGCAGAAGCAAAGGTGAAGGAGGTGAGAATCTGTGCTAACAGCAATTACTGTCCATTTCTTGTGGAGTTATGAGACTGAGGTGTCCCTGGAATTATAAGGCCCTCCATTTAGAGTTCTTTGTCTCTGTGGCTGAGGGGTCATCCCAGGAGCCAAACAGGACAAGAGACTTTAGTATACAACATACCAAGCAGAGGAAATGGTTTCTGTAGATCTCTGTCAGACAGAGAGAGAGAGGGCTGACTTTTGAACCCCTGCAGGTAAGCTGCTTAAGATGGCAGCCCTGATCTCTAAGCTCATGGTACCCCAGAGATACGTAGGAATAATAATTTTTCAAAATATCCTTACATTACTCATTAACACTTGAAATTACCTTTTCATAAAAACTCAATGACTGTACATGGACCTCATCTGATGGCTCTATAAGTATACAATTGACTATAGTTGTGGAAGGAATCATTGAAGAAACTCATTATCAGCAGTCAAAACAAGACCAGGGACAAACTGTAGGTGAGATTATCAATTATTCATATACAAGTTCAAATTGAGGACAAAAAGAATTAAAATAAGTCAATGAGCACCAAATGTGATATTGAATCTATCCCATCTGAATTTCAACATTCTCTTAAGAAAACGTTTGAAGGATTAAACACCAATGATCGAAGACCAGGTGAGTTGTGAAATTATATCATCAATGAAGGGAGCAAACGGTCATTATAAAGACTTAGGTGAAAGAAAAATTTGAAATGTATGTCAGAAGAGACTCTGGAAATTGCACTAGAAAATTGAAAAGTGAAATATACTAAAGTAAAAGACATGAACAAGGGAGAGGGTGAAGAAAATTGGAAGGACCCTGCAGGGACTTTAAAAGATTGGATAATGATGAGTTAGGTCCAATGGTGCTTGATTTTTTAAAACATAATTCACGGGAATGAGTGTATGAAACATAGAATGAGTGAAGAATAGTATGAAACACAATGTATATAAATTTTGTGAACAAACAAATATAAAATAAAATTTATTTTTTTATTAAAGAACAGATTAAGAAAAAAACCCTAAAAAACCCACACCTCAAAAAGTGAACCGAAGGGAGCTCTGGTGGCCTAGTGGCAAGAGGCTGCACTGCAATCCCAGAGGTACACGGTTCCAATCCACCAGATGCTCTGCTGGAGAAGGAGGGACTATCTCCTCCTATACCAGTCAGATCTGATTTGACGGTACTCACACAAAAATAAAAATAAAATAAAATAAAAATTTTAAAAAGAGAACTGACGGATTATAGGGAGGTCAATGTACAATGATGGATGAACTTTTCTGTAAACTTTTGTTAAAATTGTAATTGTTGCTGTTTTTTAGTGCTGTTGTGTTGTAGAGGATTCATAGAGACCCTATGAACGAAAGACCAGAGCACTTATATAACTTTCATTATTTCTCCAAGTTGATAAGAGTATCCGGAGGCAAGCTATTTTGGAAGAGGATACCACTCCTGCTTCCAAGCTTGTTTTAATCAGGAAGCTCCACCAAACGCTGTCTACCATGGGTAACCATTATCACATTTGACCCATCAGTGTCATGGTGTTCAGCACCACAGTATAATAAGAGAAAAAAGAGCTGAAAAGAAGATTTTAAAAGGCACCTAAAGAAGACAAATTATACTATTATAATGGAATATACAGAAAGCAGGAATTGGAGAATAAAAAGGGAGGATTCACTCTTACATTTCTTAGATTGAAAGAATTAAAAAACAAATTTAAGTCTCCATTTGCAATATTGAAGGGTGATATAGGCAATATGGAGTTCAAGTGGAAGGAGGCTGCACTGCAATCCTGAAGGCATGTGGTTTTAATCAACGAGAGGGAGAAAGATGGGCTATCTTCTAATTAACGGCCTCTGAAAAGCTCCTGGAGGGTCAGCTAAGGGTTGATATTGACTTGAAGGTTTTAACAAAAACAACATGGGCTAAAAAAGTCACTGTACTGAAAAAAACTGACTGGCACTGAAAAATTTCAGGAAGTACTACAATGAATAGGAGCCAATGGTAATTATAAGAAATTGAAGCTGCATTAAAGGCATTGGCAAAAAGTAAGTTCCCAGGAATCGATGGGATACCAATTGGCTTGTTTCAATTATCAGATGTAGTCCTGGAGGCACTCATCAGTCCATGTCAGAAAGTTTAGGAGATAGCTGTCTGACCAATGGATTAGAAGAGGTTAATATATTTTTCCATTCCCAAGAAAGGTGACCCAACAGTATGTGGAAACTATTTAATAATAGCATTAATATCCCATGCAAGCAAAATACTGCTGAAGATCATTGAAAAATGGCTAAAACAGTACATATATAAGGAGCTGCCACAAGTTCAAGCATAATTTAGAAGAGGCCATGGCACCAGGTATATCATTGCTGATGTCAGATGGATCCTGGCTGAAAGTAAAGAATAACAGAAAATGTCTATTTATATTTTATTGACTATACAAACACATTTGACTATGTGGAGTTAAGGCTAACATTGAGAAGAATGCGAATCCCAGAGCACTTTGTTGTACTTATGAGAAATCTGTATCTAAACTAACAGGCTGTTATGAGAATAGAGCAAGGGAACATCACATGATTTAAAATTAAGAAGGGAGTGTGTTAGGATTATAATATCTCTGCATACCTATTCAATTTGTACACTAAGGAAATTATTTAAGAAGCTGGACTCTCTGAAGAAGAATGTGCTATCAAGATCAGAGGAAGGCTCATCAATAACCTATATTATGCAGATGACAAAACCGTGTTTGCTGAAAGCGAGAAGAACTTGAAAACTTTGTTGCAGAAGATCAAAGAATACAGTCTTTAATATGGAGTACATCTCAATGTCAAGAAAACAAAGATTCTTACCCTGGATTGATAGGCAATATCATGATAGATGGAAAAAAGTTTGAAACTGTCAACAACTTCATCTTACTTAGATCCACAATTAACACTCTTGGTACCAGCAGTCAGGAAATCAGGAGACATATTACACTGGGAAATTCTGAAGTTAGCCACCTTTCCAAATTATTATTCTGTAGAAGAAGAATGGGCAATCTCCTTTCTTGAGGTCAAATACCTCTGAAAAACTGCCAGAGGGTCAGTTACGAGTCAGTTCTAACTCCATGGTACACAATAACAACACCAATAATTTTTGATACCTTAGTAATATTTACAAAATAAAAAACTATAAATAACTGTGAAGAAAGAAATAGTGTTATCTTTAATGACAAAAAAAACATTAGGACAGTATTATAAATTCCCTCCACCTCCCGCAACATCCACAGGTTTTAACATGAAAGAAAAGTTAAAGGTACTCATCTCACAGTATAACATCATTGCTGTTGAGTTGAAATCAATTCATATTTGATTTTCCAGCTAGTTTTTCAGAGGCAGTAAATCACACAGGATGAGATTATCCATCTTTCTCCTTTGAAGCATACGACAGATTTGAACTGACTGCTTTTGGTTTGGCAGTGCAACAGCCTACCCAGTAGGCCACAAGTAGATTGTAACTCTTTTCCCCTCCTTCATTTTGTAACCATCAAAAGAGAGTCAGTGCATGTCCTATCTCTCATGTATCAACTTGTTTCTCTAGTTTGGGATGCTGGCACTAACATTCAGATCTTGCAAAATATGTTTTCCGTTTTATAGGAGTCATCCAAATCTATAATTGCACAGAGAATCTCTTTCTCTCATTACTGTTATATCTAAATCAATCCATAATTGATCCTCCGAAGAGTTCCTAAGTTTCCAAGGCTATAAATGGCACAGGAGGAGCTTTTCAATGTGTATCTTACAGAGATTCTAGTATATTCTTACCACTAAATAGTCATTATCTTTGAATGAACAGATCAGCGGTCTACACACTATGACAAAAGAGTTGCTGTTGTTATGTGCCATCAAGTCGCCTGTGACTCACAGCGACTCCTACAACAGCTTTAAACTCTGCTCTATCCTGAGCCAACCCCACTGTCGCTGACACTCCTAGCCCTGTTACTCAGTTACTGAGTCAATCCATCTCATCAAGGGTCTTCCCCTCCTGTGTTGTCCCTCTACCCTCCCAAGCATAATGTCCCTCTCCAAGGACTAGGCCCTCCTTGCAACATGTTCAAAGTATGTCAGACAGAGTTTCAGAATTCTTGCCTCTAAGAAGCAGCCCAGACTCACTCTCTCCAGTATAAACCTGTTAGTTCTCCTAACAGTAGATGGTATATTCAATACTTTTCACCAGCAGCACAGTTCAAAGGCATCAATTCTCTTTCTATAATCAATCCCTAGTCATTGTCCAGCTTTCTGACACATAGTACATAATTATGAAAATCGTGGACAAAAGAGTAGAGAAAAATAAAAATTAGAAGGAAAGAGATGAATTTACTATATTTTTTTGTGTGTGAATGCACCTGCATATTGCTTCTATCAGATTCATTCCGCGATCTTAGTAGAGATAGAATATATAATGATGTCACCCATTTCCAAGATGTTTCAAGACTACGCAGAGATTACAAATATCTTGGAAACACGATCTTTCGAGAAAACTAAGTATGAATCAAATCTGCAGATCTTTTTTATAGTTGTTGCTGTTGTTATGTACCACTGACTGAAGTACGACTCAAGGAGATTCTATGAAAAACAAATAGGAACCTTGCCTTTTTTCACACTATTCCCATGATCTCCAACATGTTTTAGCACATTGTTTTAGTCACTTTACCAATCTAGTTCATTGTGTGTCTACTTCTCTTTTTCTGACACTCTCTCTTTAGCTGTGTTATGTCTTTTTCCAAGGACTGTCTCTCAAAAAATATGTCCAGTGTCTGTGATACTAATCATTTCCTCTATGGAATACCCTGGTCACACTTCTTTCATGACAGATTTGTTTTCTCTTTTGACAGTCAATGGGATATTAAAAAACTTTTGCTAATACCATAAGTAAAATACATAAATTCTTTTTCAGTAATCATTATTCATTATCTAACCTTCAGATTCATAGACAGTAATTGAAAATATTTACATCAAGTGCACTTTAGTCTTTATACCAACATTCTTGTTCTATAACACTTTGAAGAAGAGCTGGACAGAATATTTTCCTGGTGTAATACATCTTTTTATTTCTTCACTGTTGTTACCATGGGTGTTGATTGTGAACTGAACAACTAGAATTATGATGATACATCCTGACTTGTAGAAAGTAAAGAAAACATAGAGGACTTCCTAAAGGAGACCAATGACCATAGACTTCAATAGGGATTACAACTCAACACCAAGAAAACAAATTCTTCACCACTGCACCAATAGGTAGAATCATAAGGAGGAAATATTGAAGCTGTCTAAGTAGTAAAGAGCTCATGCCTATTCCAGTTCTTTAAAGAAGGATAGAAGTGGTTATTTTCGAAAAGGAGAGATTATAGAAATCAGTGTTATTATTGTTACGTGCAATCAGTTTGGAACACACCCATTGCCAAACCTCAAGCAAGTTTTCAGAGTGTGTAGATATTGGCAATTGATATCCAAGATGACACGTTTCTCATTAGATTTATATCCATAAAAATACATGCACTGTAAATTTATCACTTTCAAGAGGATATCTTTGGGTGGTGGTGGTTATTGTTGTTATGTACCATCGAGTCACTTGCGACTCTTTGTGATCCTATGTACAAGAGCCCTAAATGCTGTTCAATACTGTGCCAACCTCACTGTCTGATGCACACTCATTGCCACCACTCAACTCACAGAATCCATCCATCTCATCGAGGGTCTTCCTTTCCTACACTGTTCCTCCACTCTTTCAAACATGAGGTCCCTCTCCA
>NW_006399930.1:6060407-6073227 GCF_000299155.1 Elephantulus edwardii
CAAACCTGTTTGTTCTCCTAGCAGTCCATGGTATATTCAACACTCTTCTCCAGCACCACAGCTCAAAGGCATCAATTCTCTTTCTATCATCCCTATTCAATGTCCAACTCCCCGATGCATAGCACGCAACTGCGATAACCATAGGCTGGATCAAGCACACCTTAGTCTCCAGCCTGACATCATTTCTCTTCAGTACTCTTGAGAGGTCCTCACAGCTGACTTTCCCAATGCAATTCATCTCCTGATTTTCTGGCTGCTGTTACCAAGAGTGTTTCTTATAACAGATGATGCACAGTAAGTTTCCTCTTTCAAGATGGAATCTATCATGGGATACACATTTTCACCTCCTCATGGCTCCTGTTAGTCTTCTCACTTCTTCATAGACATGACATCTGAACGCTCTTTGTAGAGCACTAACATATGAATTGTTAGCAAAGACAAACAATGTCAGGAAGGAATTATCTTCATTAGCTGAATCTTCAGCTATTTATGCATAGTGTGTCCCTGGGCCTTGTGATGAAGTGACACACAGCTTCCTATATTAGCTGAATGACAGCTTTCTTGATCTGAAATGTCTCAGGGGAAAACACTTTGGTAGGAAAGAAAATTTTATTCAGCAAATCACATAAAAATGAAAAGAAAATGGGAAAACAGGAAAGTCTGTGACTTAGAGAAACCTATAAAAATTTAGTGGAAGCTTTACTTTCTTGTCATTGAAAAGATTGTTTTTGATACAAGGTCAGAATGTGTTAGCCATTATTTAAAAAGGAATAGATCTTAGGTATAGATTTTTGGATGTGGAGGCAATACTTAATAAAAACTTCATGTTGACAGGAGATCTCTATCAAGATCCCCTCTAGACTAAAGGGATACTTCTTTTTAAAAATATCAAAGAAATGTTAGTTTTAATTTATTACAGGATACTAACAGATATCGTTTTATATTGCTTTCCTCTTTGTTGCATTTCTTCCTAACTACATTTAGCTTTCAAAATTCATGTTTTAGTGTCTAAGAATAACTTACAGGTGCTATATGTCTGCCATAACCATAAGAAGGAGGGCACGATGAACATCCAGTGTTCTAAGAGGAAATTTTGTGATTGAATTGTTCATATTTTTTTTTCATTTTGAGGTGCTGATGTGTTTTATAAATTTAAGATATGTGCCCTTATCAGATATAGCACTGATAAAATTATTTCCCTGGTATATAAGCTCACTTTTTTATCATATGGAATAAGCCTTTTAGGGCACACAAGGAATTTTAAAAGGTCCCATTCATGTATTTAATCCCTTCTCTTAGTTGTAGATTTTGGTTATACTTCAAAGTCTACTCATGCCACGTTTTAAGGTTTCTAGGTTTATTTCTATGTTTCCTCTGATTATTTTTGTGGTTTTTGGTTTTAACCTTAAGTCCCTGTGTTTTGTACATGGTGTGATTTGTGGATCTTGTTGCAATTTGCTGCAGCTGAGTGTCCAATTTGTTAAAAGGGCTGTTGTTTCCAAACTTACCTTATTTCATATCCTTGTCAAGGATTAATGGACCATAAACAGATGGATTGATTTTAGAGTTTTCAATTCTATTTCACTGATCTTTGAGTTGTAACTCTAAGGTGTTGTCTTGATTAGTACGCCTGTGTAGTAGGTTTTAAAATCAAGCAGTAAGATGTCTTCTACTATTTTTATAATTATTTTTTTGTTTATTGTTTGTTTTTCAGCAATGTTTCCCTTTTTCTGGGCCTCTTTTCTCTTTCTTTTCCAAAGAAAGTTCAAAGTTACTTTTTCCATCTCTTGAAAATAAGCAATTGGTATCTGCTTGGAGTAGAACTAAGCTTGCAGAACGCTTTTGGCAAAATTGTCAGTTTTACAATATTGCGTCTATCTTTGATAAGATGTATCTGGTGATCTAATGGTAGAATGATGCACTACAATTCTAAAGACACACGATTTTAATTCACCAGCTGCTCCGTGGGAGGATGGACAATCTCCTCTGACATGATTCAGTGCCTCTGAAAACCCACTGGAAGTTCAGATATGGTTAGGTTCACACTTAACACAACAACAACAACAATCCATAAGCATGACATATTCTATTTAGGTTACTCTTTATTTCTTATAGTTATGTTTTGTTATTTTTCCTTATAATTTAAAATGCATATGCAGAACAAATTCAAAACATAAAAGCAATGGTGTCTCTCTGGAGATTAAGGTGTGCCTGATACAAGCCATGATCTTTGTAATCACTTGTTATGCATCAGAGAGTTGGACAATGACTAAGGAGAATAGAAGGAGAAATGATGCCTTTGAGCTGTGGTGCTGGAGAAGAGTATTGAGGGTATCATGGACTGCTAAGAAAACAAACAGATTCATCCTGGAGAGAGTTAAAACAGGCTGCTCCTTGGAGACAAAGATTCTGAGGCTTCGTCTGACGTACTTTGGTCATGTATTAAGGAGAGACTGGTCATTGGAGAAGGACATCATGCTTGGGAGGGTGGAGGGCAGGCACAGGAGGGGAAGGCCCGACAGGAGGTGGATTGATTCAGTGACTGGGATAATCAGAATGGGAGTGTCAGAGACAGTGCAATTGGTATAGGACAGAGCAGAGTTTAGGGCTGTTGTACATAGGGTAGCTAGGAGTCGCAAGCAACTCGACGGCACATAACAACAATAACAACAAAATACAGAAATGCACTAAATCACTAGGTATCCGAAAGGTACAAATGAAAACAATGAGCTATCATCTCACTCCAGCAACAATAGGAGAGCTCAACAAGACAGCAAACAATTATTGCAGGCTAGGATGTGGAGAAATTGTAACTTTCATACACTGCTGGTGGCAGTGTAAAATTGGATAACCACTGTAGAATACAGTTTGGCACTTCCTCAAAAAATTGAAAACAAAAATATCATTCCAGCTATCCCACTCAACTATTTCACCACTCGGATTACACTCTAAAGAAATTATAGCTGCATTATTCACAATTGCTGTTGTTATTATATGCCTTTGAGTTGCCTGCAACTCTTAGGGACCGTAAGTACAAAAGCCTTCCTTGTCCTGAGCCAGTTTCACTAACTCTGACACACTTAACTCCACAGCCCTAGTCACATCAATCCATCTCATCTAAAATCTTCCTCTTCTGCACTATCCCTCCATGCTTTAGAGCATGATGTCCTTATCCAAGGATTGCTCCCTCTTGGTCACATGCCCAAAGTATGTAAGGCATAGCTTCCAAATTCTAGGGTAAAGAGATCAAATCAGTCCAAGTGTCCATCAGCAAAGAAATGTATAGAGAAAATCTGGTATATTCACACAACAAATTATTATGTATTCACAACCTGTATTATGCAGCATTTAAAAACAATGAACTTGTGAAACACTACACAGAATGTATGAATCTGGAAGACATGCTGACTGAAAGAGCTCAGTCGCAAAAGGACAAATACTATATAAAACCAATATTGGGAAAAAAACAAGATGGTTAGGGTGGGGATGGGCAATAGAGGTAAGAGTGTAGAAAAGATTGGAAATATAATTCCCGTTCTAGCACAAGTGAAGGGATGTTCAACCTAAAATGAATAAACTATCAGAAATTATGTATGTTTCAATTATCAAGCTGCAACAGGGTATACACTACAGATTAAATTGGATACCGTGCAGGGAAGAAAAGAGAGGGAGAAAAACAAGAGGAGGGTAAAATTATACAATATGAGATTATTTTAAAATTGCAAAAAATTAATTGTGACAATTAAAGGTAATTAATACTTCCAATTTTCACTCAAATAGGAAAAAAGGAGAAACTTATAGAATGTGTTCTGTTATATGACTAACAATAATACAATAGATTCTATCTTGAAAAGGGGGAATTTATACCATACATCTTGTGATGATTAGAAAAGGGGATTTTACACCATATGCTCTGTGATGACTAAGTCACTAATTAGAAAGATTCCATTTTATAGGCTAGTTTTGGACAACTACTGATTAGCATAATCTCTCCTTTTCTAAAATGACCCTCATTACCCTCTAAAATTGCAAAAGAAACCCCAAAACGAAAGTCCCAAAATATTAGTTCTCCACATTGTTAACCTAACCTACAAATGTTGTTCATTGTCATTAGTCAGATTTCACATGTTTCTACTGCAGAACTGCTGGTGAATTTGACCACCATGCCTTTAAGTTAGCAGTAAACACTATTCATTAGACCATCAGAGCTCTAAGTCACATTTTTAATTATTATTACTAATTTTAATGAAATTTACAGAGACTTTGGATTTCCATTCATTCATGATTGCACTTTCACCCCTGCCCACTCCTCCCACTGAGTTTGCTCTTCTCTTTGAAAAGTAGAAGAAAAATTCTTTCATTGTTATACAATCCCATCCCCAAATCCACTCCACTGTGCAGTCTTCATTCTGGACTCCTGTCATGACAATAATGCATAATTACATATCCCTCTTAAACAGTTCTGTAAATTATGAAAAACTATGCACGGTCAACACTCTTGGCACCAGTAGCCAGGAAATCAAAAAATGTATTGCAATGGAAAAGTCTGCAGTTAGGGACCTCTCTAAAGTACTCAAGAGCAACGGTGTCTCTCTGGAGACTAAGGTGTTCCTGATACAGGCCATGGTCTTTGCAATCACTTGTTATGGATCAGAGAGTTGGACAATGACTAAAGAGGATAGAAGGAGAATTGACACCTTTGAGCTGTGGTGCTGGAGAAGAGTATTGAATGTACCATGGACTGCCAAGAAAACAGATTCAACCTAGAGAGGGATAAACCAGGCTGCTCCTTGGAGGCAAGGATTATGGGGCTTCGTCTGACATACTTTGGACATGTTGTAATGAGAAACAGGTCTTTAGAGAGGGACATCATGCTGGGTAGAGCAGAGGGACAGCGCAGGAGGGGAAGACCGTCTATGAGGTGGATTGATTCAGTGACTGGGGCACTCGGGATGCGTGTGTCAGAGGCAATGAGACTGGCACAGGATAGAGCACGGTTGAGGGTTGTTGTACATAGGTTCGCTGTGAGTCGCAAATGACTCGATGGCACATAACAACAACAACGACAACATGCTCAAATAAATATAAAAACCTAGAGGAAATGGACAAATACTTAGAAATGCACAACCTACCTAAACTGACACAAACTGAAATTGGACATCTGAATAGACCCATTACAAAAGAAGAAATTGAAATGGTAATAAAACAACTTCTAGGCAAAAATAGCTCTGGGCCAGTTGGTTTTACAAGTGAATTTTATCAAACATTCAGAGAAGAACTGTGACTAATTCTACGTAAACTATTTCAGAAAATAGAAAAGGTGGAATTTTCTAAATCACATTTATGCAATCATATAACTCTTCTGTTATTTTTATTTCAACTATTGTCGCAAAGATGGTTTTCTCCAGTGCTTTCTGTAAAAATCTATTTAAATAACCAGTGGGATTTCTATATCCCAGACAGGACCTAGAATGGGAGAAAGATTATTTCATTAATAGTTTTGTTGTTGTTGTTGTTGTTGTTAGATGCCATTGAGTCAAGTATGACTGGTAGGAGTCTATGAAACAAAGATCTGAACCTTGTTCTATTATGTGCCAATTCACACTTCCTGGCACACAAGAACCTATTGCAGCAGTCACCATGTCAGTTTACCTGGTTGAGGGTCTTCCTCTCCTTTGCTGACCTTCCATCCTTCTCAGTATCTTGTTCTTCTCCAAGGAATAGCCTCTCCTAGCAACATATCCAAAGTATGTGAGGTGAAGCCTCATCATTCTTTCCTCCAAAGAATACTCCAGCTGCACACTATCCAATACGTATATTTTTGTCTTCTTTACCATTCATGGGATGTTCAGTGCTCTTCTCCAACACCAAAGTTCAAAGGCATCAATTCTTCTTCTGTCATCCTTATTCATTGTTCAGCTCTTAGACGTGTAGAAAGTAATTAGCAAGACTAAGACATGATTCTGATGCTCCTTTGTCCTCAAACTGATGTCATTAATACTCAATAATTTGTAAAGATCACCAGCTTCAGAATTTCCCAGAACAATGCATCTATCTATCTATCTATCTATCTATCTATCTATCTATCTATGCATATACCTATTTCCTGGCTTCTGGTAACAAGGGTATTAATAGTGAATATAAGCAAATGAAACTGTTGAGAATTTCAAACTCCTCTCCATCTATCATGATGCAGCCTATCATTCTAGTGGTAAGAATCAATGTTTTCTTGACATTGAGATAAAATCCGTATCAAAGACTATTTTCCTTAATCTTCTGTAACAAATGCTTCAAGTCCCTTTCACTTTCAACACTCAAGGTTACTAAGCCCAGCTTCTGGGATAATTTGCTCAGTACACAGATTGAATAGTTATGGAGGAGAATAAAACTCTGATACTTATCCTTCTCAATTTTTAACCATGCATTGTTCCCCTGCTCTGTTCACGCAACAGCTAGGTCCAGATGTAGGTTCCTCATAAGCACAGTTAAGTGCTCTGGGATAGTCATTCTTCTCAATATCAGCCACAACTTGTTCTAATCCACACAGTCAAATGCCTTTGCATAATTAATAAGGCATCAATAGACATTCTTCTAGTAGAAGATAGTAGAATTTACCTTAGTTTAATAAACAACATATTTTTTTAAATGTTAACATAAATAAACACTGAATTCTGTTTTGAACAGGAGGGTAGAGGCACTTCTTGATTTCTTCCTATTGAAAGTAACAATTTAGGCAGATATAAGAAAAGACTAAAAGAAGGAGAGAGAAAAGTGAACTGTTCACAGAACTCAAAAATACAGAGACTACCCAGTGGCAAGGCTTCATAATCAACAGACAAAAATTCTTTAGGCAATTTCCTTTCCACTCCCCTAACATGTAACCTAACAACAGTATGTATCCAAAATATTCTTACCTGAGGTCCACTTAGACAATATAGTGTATAGTCAGGAAGACACTGTTCACCTCCATAGAATGAAGTCTTGCATTATGCATCCGGACACCTCTGATGGAACCTAGAGAGATTCTTTCTGAACTCATCTTTGTCTGTGTGAAATACTGATAGTTTCATATCAGCATATAATTTAAGAACATAAAATAATAATAACCACAAAAAAGTTCTGACCATGAAATTGTCATTTGAACTACAGTAAAAAAAAAAGAATTAAGACAGTACGTGGATGCTAAAACAACCCAGTATGATTACTGGATGAAAGAAAATATTTAAATGCAGCTACAAGTCTCCTAAAAATCAACAAAATGTATAAAATATAATTGAACAGCAGCAATTAGCTATATTAGGACAGAAAAAATACCATTTATAACAAGAAAAGATAATCAATTATCCTCCTGTGACCGAACAGGCTCATCATCCAGCATCATATCAAATCTGTTGTGATGTATAGAATTTTCATTAACAAGTTTTTAGAATTACATTGAAAGACCTTTTGTTCCTCAGTCTTAAATTTCCATTAAAATCACAGGTAAGCAAATTGCTGTTTCAAATACCTGTGGCATGGCTTATAGCATCACAGTCATATTTAAGCCATCATAATATAACAATTGACCAATTAGTGGTATAAATTTAACACAAACGAAAAAAATATAAAGAATCTCAGAAAAGAAATAGAAATTATAGTAAATAAACAAAAAGAAAGTATAGAAAAGATATGTAAAATAGAAAAAATCCTTTTTGGTTATATCTAAAAGTAAAGTGAATTTGAAATAATACAGAACCAGATAAAAAGAGCTAAATGGAGGGAAAATAAATTTAATTTTCAAATCAAAGCTTACAAACCTGAAGGACAATAGCAGAATATCTGACATTTGTGTCATATTAGCAATAGAAGGAAATGATGGAAAAGAGAGGCTAGTGAAATAATGCTGAAATGACTCAAATTTTTTTAAAAAATATATAAATATGCAGCTTTAAAAGGAGATATAAACAGAATTTTTCAAAGTATATCTCAAAAAAGGAGGTAAAATATTAGGATAATCTGAGTATTATATTGAAATTTCGAGTGTGGAATTAAAAAATAAACAATATAATTAGTATGTCTCAAAAAGAAAATACTGGAAAACAACGTATTTGAATTTTGTAAATAAACTAGTATAATAAAAAAGGAAAAAAACAAACAAAGAAACTGCAGAAAATAAAATTCAAGTCTCAAACTTGCTTACTCTATGATTCTATAGGCACAATAATAGAATCATAAAGTAAGCGTAAAAATAAATTGAAAGGAATGAACAGAATCACTGAGCCAAAGAGAAGTGGTTGAGATTCAACCATTTCAAGAGGTAGATTATCATAAAGAATAGATGGTACTGAACAAAGTAATCCAAATTACACTTAAGACTTGCAGTAAAACAAGACTTCAGGAAGTGAAGGAATACCAATTGAGATGCCTCAACAAATGGATGTAACACTGGATGTTCTTACTCATCTGTATCAATGCATCAAGACAGCAATTATCACAGTAAAAGAAAGCAGATGGGTTGACACAATGAACAACAATAAAGAGCTTAAAAAAGCAGAAATTGTGGAAATGGAGAATAATTGGACAGAATTTCTTCTGTTTTATCTCAAGGCAATGTGAGTGTAAACCAACTCAATGACACCTAACAACAATGACAAAGCTATATGGTATTGACTGAAAGATATCAATATTTTTGCCCATTTAAAAAAAGTGATAATAAAAAATACAGAAATCATTGTACAATATCATTATGACATATGCAAACAAATTTTATTGAAAATAATTTTGAAATAGTTAAAGCAGTACAGCTCCAAGAAACTTATAGAAGTTCAAAATGGATTCAGAAGGTATTTGGATTGAACTTGTGTCATTGATGATGTTAGATATACTTTAGACCAAAACAGGGAATACCAGGAAGATTTTTAACTGTTCTTTAGTGATACAAATAATCCATATTAATGTGTGAAACATAACAATATAAATAACATTAAAAGTGTAGAAATTAAAAAGAATACTCCGCGCCAGCAATCAAGAAGTCAAAAGATTAATTGCATTGGAAATCTCTGCTGTCAGGGACCTCTCCAAAGTACTGAAGAGTAACAGTGCCAGTCTGGATACTAAGGTGTGCATGATCCAATTAATTGGATTTTTTTTTTTTTGCAATTAATTGTTATGTGTCAAAAAGCTAGACAATGACTAGGGATGACAGAAAGCGGATTTCATGCCTTTGAGCTATGATGCTGGAGAAGAGTATTGAATATACCATGACTGCCATGAGAACAAACAGGTTCATCCTAGAGAGGGTGAAACTAGACTTCTCTTTAGAGGCAAGGATTCTGAGGCTTTATTTGGCAGGCTTTGTGCATGTTACAAGGCAGGACTGTCCTTGGAGAAGGACATCATGCTTGAAAGGGTGGAAGGACAGCACAAAAAGAGGAAGACCCTGAATGATATTGACTGACTCAGTGACTGGGGTAATGGGCGTAGGTGTGTTGGAGACAATAAGGCTGACACAGGATACAGCACATTTCAGGGCTGTTGTTCATAAGGTCGATATGAGTCACAAGTGAATCAGTGGCACATAATAACAACAACAATCGTGCTCATGTGAAATCTGTACATGGATCAAGAAGAAATCCTTCAAATGGTAAGACCATACATTGCATGACTCAAATTTGGATAAGGTCTGTGACAAACGTGTACATTTTTATCTTATTCAGTCTTTGTTGACCAAGTCACCTGAGAAGCCGAGAAATATGAAGAGGAAAGTAGCATTAGGATTGAAAGATATTTCATAGCCTACAGTGCACAGATGGTATAGCCTTAGTTTCTAGACATGAAGATGACTTGAAATACTTACTGTTGCACTCCACCATCAATTCAGAATCAAACCATAGCTGACCCTACAGAAGGTTTTCTGAGTCAATAAATCACGTGGGAGGAGACTGCCTATCCTTCTCCTGTGGAGCAGTTGGTGAATTCAAAACATGTACCTTTGGATAACTAGTGCAATTCCTTACCACTATGTCCCAGAGCTCCCTTACACTAATGGAAAAGAGAGATTCAAATCCACCAGCTTCTCCACAGAAGAAAGATGGGCAATCTCCTTCAATGTGATTTATTGTTTCTAAATACCCACTGGAGTGTCAGGTATGCGTCAGTTCCAATTTAACAGCAGCATACAACAACAAGAAGCCACCAAAGCTCATTTCACGTGGGGAATCTCAGAGCTTCCTTTAAACTAGTGAAGATAAAATACTTAATTGATAATACAAGAACATGAAGAAAAAGAAAATTCTAACAACTCTACTGAGAAAAAAAAATCACTGTTTTTCTTCAAAATTACATTTACCAATTTAAACTAGAAAATAATGTTGACTCTTAAAGGACTAGATGAAATCTCTTTTCCAACACGTCTCACTCAAGTCTGTGCATTCTTTGGCTTTTAGAGAAGTGCGTTTATATTGGTATTCGTTAGAATAACAACTGGAGTCTTTGCCAGAGATTTAGGAGAATGCAATAAACAGAAATAATTTTATCCAAAGCTTGAAAGATATTATCTGTAATATTCTCTTGACTTTTTTATTTAAAATGTGTGGAACTGCAATAATCTCAATTGAGCAAATAAGTTTATGTTACACATTATGTTGCACATAAGTTTTCACAACTTGAACTGTGACTCACAGCTATAATTACAAAGATCTGTGAATAAGAAAACAAGTTCTTCACATGTTTAATGACTAAATTTTCCTTCTTATGAAATGTTGGAGTAGGATTATTGGTCTTGTTTCATATACAGGAATAGGAATAGGCTCATTTACACTAACTTTGCTGAAGGAGAAAGGAGCAAGATGTTCCATAAATAAAGTTGAAATGCTCTTTGGTAATTTTATTTTTATTAAGTTTTTTTTAAATTAAATCTGTATCATTAATATCTTAATAGACAATTTTAAAATTAACTTATTAATTTAATTTTCTATGTTTATTTAAAATATTTTTATTTTCCCTATAAATATTGCATAAACATTTTTCAGAAATGTTTTCTCATTATGATTTTTGGAAAGATAATAAAAGACATTTTGGAAGATAGTAGAATTACTAATAAGATATTTTCATCAAACCAGTTTTGGGTTTTTGTAGCTATGACTAAAATTTTTCACATATACTATCTGTAAACTCTTTAGTCTGCAGTACCAGGTCCTTATGTGTATGTATATATTGTATAACCTGTTGTGAGAAAATGTAGCCAATAAAATTTATCTCTCTTATTTTAAAACACAGAGAATTTTTATGATACCGTCAATATGGAATTGTGCTGCTAACCCAAATGTTGCTAAACCATTTATGTAGAATTTAATGAAACATAAACTTCATATATCTTCACTAAAATACAACACACACACACACACACACACACACACATTTTATTAAAAATCAAAGCACAAACAAAACAAAACAAGACCTAACAATTAAAATAATTTACTCACTAGAATTTTGAGGTCACTCTCAGCTAAATTTCCCAACTCTTTCTGTCAGATA
This sequence comes from Elephantulus edwardii, assembly GCF_000299155.1. Taxonomy (NCBI): domain Eukaryota; kingdom Metazoa; phylum Chordata; class Mammalia; order Macroscelidea; family Macroscelididae; genus Elephantulus; species Elephantulus edwardii. Next base: position 6,071,922 of record NW_006399930.1, read on the forward strand.
TAACAAATATCTCAAAAATCAGTCCTTGAAAAAGTTTCATTGTGCTGCTTAAAATTACTTCTGTTTGAATCCAGAAAACAGCTCTTCAAAGATACCCTATGAACATGGAGAAAGGATCAAAGGAATGCAAATGTTGAGGACTTTGGTTCATAGGGTTTCTATGAGTAGCCTACAACTTGACAGTACTTAGCAACAACACAATAGTTGTCAGGGATGGGTCCTATCGCCATACCTTTTAAATCTATATGTGAAACAGATCATTCAGGAGGTTTGAATTAATGAGGAAAAATAAGGCATCAGAATTAGAGAAAGGCTCATCAAGAACCTGTGTTATACAGATGATACACATTACTCACTGAAACTGGGGAGGACCAAAAGCTCTTGCTACAGAAAGTTAAGGACTTCAATATGGATTGAAGCTCAACATTAAGAAGACAAGATTCTCACCAATTGGCAGCACCAAGATAGATAGAGAAGAGAATTATTGTCTTTGAATTGTGCTATTGAAGAAAAGTTGTCAAAGGACAGGAGGCAGCATAAAGAAAGCTGACTCTGACTCCTACTAAATCCACAAAGGGAAACTGTCCCCATCAAGAACATCCACAGTATAAAACTAATCACTGCATGTTCAAATATGGCCCACACTTTGCTGCTGCACCTACTTTTGATAGTTATTGCATCAAAAATTCACTGAAAATAACCACATAGACTTTACAAGACCTTTTTTTTAACTGAAATTTATGGGGTTTAAGGAAACATGCTGTGCAGGAGAAGGTAAAAGATATCACACAGTGAAAGTCCAAATTCAGTCAAGCAACAAAACTGTAGAGCAGCAAATATAACATGGTCTTGGTCAAGTGTACTGTAGTTCTCAAGATTTTTCTTTCATCTCTTGTTGTTATGTGCTTTTGAGCTGCTTGCAACTCATAGTGACCCTTTGTACAACAGTTATTAACTTGGTTCTATCCTTTGCCAATCTCACTGTCTCTGACACACTCACTCCCATTATCCCAGTCACTGAATAAATCCATCTCATATAGGATCTTTCTCTCCTGTGCTGTTCTTCCACCCTCCCAAGCATGATATCCCTTTCTGAGAAATGATCCCTCCTTGCAACATATCTAAAATATGCTAGACAAAGCTTCATAATCTTTGCATCCAAGGAGCAACTTGGTTTAACCTTCTGTCGAAACTATTTCTTTTCTTACCAGTCCATGGTATATTTAATACTATTCTCCAACACCACAGCTCAAGGGCATCAATTCTCCTTCTATCTTTCCTAGTCATTGTCCATCTTTCTGATACA
>NW_006399930.1:6077138-6091489 GCF_000299155.1 Elephantulus edwardii
TGTTTCTTAAACATTGACTCAGTGTACACTGATTGTTGCTCAAAATACAATGAAAGAATGAACTTCAATAATTTCTTCATTTATCAAGATGTCATTGATTGACACAATTGTGAAGATTTTAGTTTTCTTTAAGTTGAGGTAATGTGCATACTAATGGCTACGTTCTTTATTCATACACATTGTATTATAGAGAATTAGTTACTATTGATCTATGTCCATTATTTTTTATTTATTTATATTAAGAAATCTTTTCTTTAATATTTGTTTACAAAGTTCACATGCATTCTTTGTCACACTGGACCTTTCCCATTTCTTTTAACCCTCCCTCTACGCATCAAATTGTACAACTTTATGATTAACACTCACCCCACAAGCACACCCTTCCTGCCCATCCTTATCCACTTCTCTTGCTCCTCCCGCCTTGGATCCTCATACACGTTCTTCAATAATGATCTTGTACAGTATTTGTCCATATGGGACTGAGTTCACAAAGCATAATGCTTTTCAATCCCTCCCAAGTTAGGTAGTGATTTACAAAATCATTGCTCCTGCATGTGGCATAATATTCCATTGTGTGAATGTACTATAATTTCTCAATCTATTCGATTGTGGTTGGACATTTGGGCTGTTTCTATGTTCTTGATACAGTGAATAACTCTGCTTTGAAGACTGGTGTATAAGCCTGCATTTGTGCCTCAGTTCTCATTCTCTCGAAGTATATTCCAAGCAGTGGGTTTTATGGAATTTCTATGTTCAGATTTTTGAGGAAGTACCAAACTGCCTTCCAGAGTGGTTGTACCATTTTACAATTCCATCAACAGTGTATGAGTTCCTATATCGTCACATCCTCTCCAACATTTATTACTTTCTGTCTTGTTAAACTCTGCCACTTGAGCAGGGTATTCTTGAGTCTCTGTCCAATCATGGTGTCATATTCTTAGCCATAGATCCAGCTTCTTGAATAATTTGCTCAACATACAGATTAAATATGTATGGAAAGAAAATACAATCCTGAATCATTCTCTTCTTAATTTTTAACCAAGTAATATTCTTTGCATTTTTCATACAATAACGTTGTAGTCAACCCATTCTAGTTTTAAGGATTCAATTAAAGATATTAAAATTAAGTAAACAAAATATGAATATTTTAGTATAAAATGTACATTGTAGATAAAGTATGTAAACCAAACTATCAACTTACCATCAAGTATAATCCAACTCATGGCAACTCCAAATGTCTCATAATACTATGTCCCATAGAGGATTCAGTTGGTAAGATTTTTTAGAAGTAGATTGCCTGACATCTCGTCAAATATTCCTCTTCATGGACTCTAACTTTTAGGCTTTGGGTAGTCATCCAAATGTGCTACCTGTTTATACCTCGTAAGATCTTCAAATCATGTCTAGAATGTTTTGGGAGTGATTATGACTCAAAGCAAGCCTAGAGAACAGATTTAAATGGTCTTATACATATCCCAATGCTGCAAGTTTTACAGAAGCAAACTGCTTAATTTTTCTCCTCTGTGGAAATTAGGATTGGTGTGTCAGAATTAGTGAGACTGGTTCAGGACAGGGAAGCGTTCAGAGCTGCTGTACATAGGGTCACTATACATTGCCGGTGACTCATTGGCACATAACAACAATATTATACTATGATAGGTTTGGGAGAAAAAGTGGCATCCACTTCCTAAATAACATGCCTTCCAAAACTCTATGTACTTTGATAAGTGTCTATAGTTGTACAGGGGCTTCAGGCTTTTATGTGTGTTGTGAATCTCGTTTCCAACTAGACCTTTGGAGGGCTGCTCATATCTTGAAGAGGGACACACACATATGAAACGTTCAGGGATCTTATGACTTTCTTTTCGTCCCGTGTGGGTGTTAGTAGAGGGAACTTGCCAGATAAATTGGGGGTCTTTGGCGCAGAGTCCACCAGTATTCGGTGTGCCAGAATTGTAAGATGTTGAAATATTTTGCCTCACGTGTAGGCTGAGGGTTGAGGGCCAGTGTGTTGTGAATCTAGGTTCCAATTGGAAAACCTATGAACCTGGAGAAAGGGTGAAAGTTATACAAGTGTTCAGGTCTTTCATTCATAGAGTTGCTATGAATCACCTACAACTCTACAGCACCTAACAACAATAACAACAACGTAGAGATAAATCAGTTGGCCTAGTAGATAGGAAGTGATGCTACCAAGCCAAAAGTGGGTGACTTTAATCCATAGACCTCGGACCTGTTTGTAATTTTTTTGGTGAAACATACTTCTAAGTCTTATAGCCTGGTCTGTCCACTTGCTGTACAGAGTTAAATTGTGGTTTCTGTGAAGCTGAACACTGTGACACTGATGTATCAAATATGAAAATGGTTTACCCATGGTGGACAGTGTATGGTGGAGCTCATCAATTAAAACAAACTTGGAAACAGGAATGGCATCCACTTCCAAAATGCTTGCCACCAAGAAACCCTATGAACCTGGAGAAAGGATGAAAGTTATACAAGTGTTCAGGTCTTTTGTTCATAGGGTCACTATGAATCTCCTACAACTCGATGGCACCTAACAACAACAACAACAATGACAACATCATAATAAGGAAACTCTTGTGCCATAGTTGATGGCATGTTGCACTGCTAATCAAAGATAATAAATGCCTTTCTCTTGGTTCGAATTCAGTAGTTTCTCTACAGGAGAAAGATGGGCAGTTTCTGCTCATCTGATTTACTGCTTTAGAAACCTGATGAAGAGTCAGTCTGAGTCCAGACCTGAATAATCATGAGTTTAGTTTATAATGTCACAAAGCTATTTTGTAACAGTCAAGAGACACACTGAGGTTGCAATATATTGTGAAAATGATTAAGAAATCTTAATATAATTTATATCCCAATGTATATACCTGAATAGTAAGAATCGGTTTTATGTAATCCACAAAATATGATGAACTATCCAGTTTTCATATTGCTACTTTTCTGTACTCTTTAACAGCTACCCTTATAGTAATTTCTGACCTTGGTCACCTGGAGATAAAAGGATACTGTCCATTATACTTCCAAATAGGCAGTTGCCAACCACAAGCTCATTGAGGTCATATGACATTCAAAAGTTCTGATTCTCTGGTCACAAGCTTTGAATTGATTCTCCACTGCTTCTTTAGATTGCCAATTGCAAAGTCTACATAAAACTCTTACTGTTGATCTCATGAATTCTACTGTTCTCTATTGTTGTTAGTTGCTGTTGAGTTCAGTACAAATAATAATGACCCTATGAGTAAATCCTGTCCATCTTCATACTTCTTGACACACTAGAGCCTATTGCCATAGCCGCATGGTTGAGGGCTTTCTTCTCCTTGTTGTTGTTGTTTTTAAGTGCCATTGAGTCATAGATGACTCATAGTGATGCTATGAACAAAGGACCTGAACACTTGTATAACTCACATAGCTCCTCCAAGTTCATAGAGTTTCCAGAGGCAAGCTATTCTGGAAGTGGATACCACTCCTGCTTCCAAGCTTGCTTTAATCAGGGAGCCTCACCAAACACTTAACACATTTGACACATCAGTGTCAGTGTTTAGCATCACAGCAAGCATGAGTTACTTCTGCACAGCAAGTGAATAGACCAGTGCTATACCACGTAGAATTCCTCTTAGCTGACCGCAAACCTTCTAAGTATCATTTCTCTTTCCAGGGAATAGCCCCTCCTAGCAACATGTCCAAAGTAGGTGAGGCCACTCATGGCCACACCATCTCAAGATATATTCCTTTGTTCTGTTCTTCTCCAACACCATAGCTCGAAGATATCATCAATTCTTCTTCTTTCATGCCTATACATTGTTCAGCTCTCAGATTCTTAACAAGTGATTGGAAAGACTATGGCCTGAATCAGACACACGTTAGTCCCCAAACTGACATCATTACCATTCAATAATTTAAAAACGTCCTTAACTACAGACTTTCCCAATGTAATGCATCTCATTTCCTGACTGTTAGTACCAAGGGTGTTCATTGTGGATTCAATTAAGATGGAATTGTTGACAGTTTCAATCTCTTCTACATCCAATATGATGCTACCTATCGATAGGAATCTTTGATTTGAAATGCAATCTATATTACTTGATCTTTTGCAACAAATGCTTAAAGTTCTCCTCACTTCCAGCAAACAAGGGTGTGTCATCTGCATAATGCAGATTATCGATGAGTATCCCTCTGATCCTGATACCACATTCCTCTTCCTAGAGTCCAGTTTCCTGAATAATTTGCTCAGCACACAAATTGAATAGATTTGGAAAGAGAATACAACCCTGGAACACATCCTTCTTAATTTTACCTTAAAGTGTTTCTCTGCTCAAAAGCCTCCTTCTGGTCCAGGTATAGCTTCCACATAAGCATAGTTAAGTGCTCTGGGATTCCCATTCTTCGGAATCTTAGGCATAACTTATTATGATCCACAAAATAAAATGCCTTTGAATAGTAAAAAATGTACAAATAGACGTTCTTCTGGTATCTTTACTTTACTTTCAGTTTGGATCCATCCGACATCAACAATATCCCTAGTGCCATGGCCTATTCTAAAGCCTGTTTGGACTTCTGCAGTGTCCTATTTATGTACTATTCTAGCCATTTTATAATGATCTTTATCAATTATTTTGATTGCATTTTCTATTATTTCAGATAACAATATACTCTCACATTCTGTTGGATCATCTGACTTGGGAATGAGAACACACATGGACCTCTTAAAATCTGTTGACCAGACAGTTATCCTACAAATTTCCTGGCATAGGCTGGTAAGTGAATCCAGGGCTGCATGTGTCAATTGAAACAAGTCAATTAGTATCCCTTTGATTCCTGGAACCCTATTTGTGTGTGTGTGTGTGTGTGTGTATGGCTTCAATGCAGCTTCCACTTCCTCTTTCTTTACCAATGGCATCTGCTCATATTTCTTCCTGACAATCAGTTCTTTTTGGTCCAGTGATTACATGTATGCCTTCTATCTTCTTTTGATGTTTTCTTGGTCATTCAGTATATTGCCCATAGCATCTTTCAATATTGCAACTCGAGGCTTAAATTTGTGTTTCAGTTTTGTCAGCTTGAGAAATGCAGAGCAAATTCTTTCCTTTTTATTCTCCAATTTTTGCTTTCTGCACATTCCATTATAAAATTCTTTCTTTGTCCTCCTAAGCTGCCTTTTGATATCTTCTGTTCAACTCTTTTACTTCAAAATGTTTTCTCCTTTGTTTTGGCTTGTTGATGCTCTAGTGCAAATTTTAGCATCTCTTCTGACATCATTGTCTGTTTTGTTGTTGTTGGGTTTTTTTGTTATTGTTGTTGATTTTTTGAATGATCTTTTGCTTTCTTCATGGATGATATCATCCCACAACTCATCTGGTATTTTATCACCGGTGTTCAGTGCCTCAGATCTATTCTTAAGAGGATTTTGAAATTCAGAGCATCAGATTTTCTTTCTATAATAAATCTGTAACTAAGATTTGTAAATTTTGTGACTCTTTCCTGTGTTTTATCATTCTCAAGGGATCCGTTTTCCTGTTTTCTGAATGAAATAGATTGCTAATTCACTGGAAAGATTCACACAAGTTACAAATCTTACAACTACAGATTTATTACGGCAACAAATACTATATATATATATATATACACATATATATATGCAAGACGGTTCCCAAACCAAAAATGCATGCCTTAAGGAATATACAACACTCCAGAGAGTCCTTGATAGTCGTGTTACCTTGGAGGTTCTCTGAGTCTCTGTATTTATTTGCCAGACTGTGATTGTTGTTGTTGTTGTGTGTCACTGAGTCAAAACTGACTCATAGCTGACTCTCTAGTGGGTTTTCAAAGGCAGTAAATCTTATGGAAGGATTACCTTTCTTCTTCCTTTGGGATTGCAGCACAGCTTCTTACCATTAAGCCACCAAAGCTCCCTAGACTGATTGATACTAGCCTCTCAGATAAGTTGTTTCTGCTCTTTCTATCCTCTGTTCATCAGCCCACATTCTCAGTTCAAGAACAAAGCACTCTAATTATTCCAAAGACCTTTTCTCTAGAGCCAAAGACAAATTCACTTTTGCTATTGTTGTACTGTGACACTGACTCACAGTGACCATGTAAATAACTGCTCTGAATCTTGCCCTATCATGTGCCGTCCTCATGAACTTTATTATGCTTAAGTCTATTGTCATAGACGCTGTGTCAATCCATCTTATGGATAGTTTCCTTTTCTTTCACTGACCCTCTATATTCCCCAGAATTATGTTTGGGGTTTTTTTTCCAAGTAGTGGTTCCTCTTGAAAATATGCCCAATAGAATTAAGGCAAATTTTCTTCATCCTTAACTTGTAAGGAGCATTCTAGTTGCACTTTCTTCCAGACAGATTTGTTATCCCACTTTATTTGGGATAAAATGGGCCTTTTAAGTACAACGACATCAACATAATAATACATGACTCCTATTAAGAGTAGAGTTTTATGACTCTGTTTTCAGCAAAAACTGATAAAATAGCAAAGAGAAATTAAGATTTTCTGTCCTTATGCAAATATTAGGTGAGAAAAAGTAAAGTTGGAGCAGAGTTCTTGGTAACAGAATCAAAAGGAAAGAGGTTATAGAACATTGTAATTAATTTTATTTTAAGAATAGCTGCAAATATTTAAGAATTTTCCAAGAGAATTTTAATAGATGGAAGAGAAGATTGCTCCCAAGATTTTAATTGAGTCTTATTGAGAACTGAAAACACTGTGATAAAAGATAATTTATTACTATGCCTAACTCTCTCAAAAAATGATCTTTTCATAATTTTAGATAATCCCATTGTATTTAATAATCTTCTTGCTTAAAAGCCTTTACCTGACTTTATCTAACTCCATTTACAGTGCTACTGTGTCAAATACATCATCAACTGTATCAGTTAGAGATATCATGATTATATACATATGCAGGAAATCTGCTCCACGATATAAAATCACAAAAAGATGTTAAATCTCTTAGATGATAAATAAGAGCTTTATAATACACCAATAGTGAGTGTATCAGGAAGGAAACATCATTATATCCTGCTTAATTGAAATAAGATTTGGATCTATCAATAAAGTGATTTTAAAATAATTAACAGGACTGTTAAAATACAAATTATAAAGCCACAGAATTTTTCTTGTTCTTATAATTTATATCAAATATTGTATTTGCTCTAAATAGTCTACATTATAATAATGAAAACTGGTGCCACAGAATGTTAAAGCACCATTTTCTCTTACTTCAGATAAACTTTCATTTCTGTGATCCATTTTTTAGTTTTATATCAACCCTCTGTGTCAAATGTCAAATAGTCCTGGCATATTTTATTTTCTTCTCTGGAGATTAAAAAAGAGGGGGAAATCCATTTAAATTTCAAGTTTCTTTAAATTCAGAGATGACAATGATTTATAAGAAAAATATTATCTGGTTTTAATAATGTTTGATTGATACAAATACTGTATAAAATCACTGTTATAAAAGTAGTTTGATTACATGTGTTGGGGGAGGAGTTGACATAGAGAGTAGGGAAAGAATGGATAGATGGTTCTTGTATTAAAATAGGTGAAAAGAAGGTCCGTTTTCTCTTTAGAATATTAAAGAGTTCCTTCATAGCATATTTTGCCTATGCAATATAATTTCTATTTCTTGACTGCTGCTATCATGGATGTTTTCTATGGATCCAAGTTAAATAAAACCATTGACAATTCCAGCATTTCTGTCTATAATTATATTGCCTATTGGTCTAGTTATTGTTGTTATTTGCCATCTAGTCACTGGCAACATAACAAACTATGTACAACAGCTCTGAAACCCGCTTTATCCTAGGACAACCTTATTCTCTCTGAGACACCTACTCCTATTACCCCACTTACTGAGTCATTTCCTCTCATCAAGAGTCTTTCTCTCTTGCACAGTCCCTCTAACGTCGCAAACATGATATCCCTCACCAAGGACTGGTCACTCCTTGCAACAACATGCCCAAATTATGTCAGACAGAACTTCAGAATCCTTGCCTCAAAAGAGTAGACTGAGTCCACCATCTCCAGAAAGAACTTGCTTGTTCTCCCTGCAGACCATTGTATGTTCAATACTCTTCTCCAGCACCATAGCTCAAAGGCATAAATTCTGCCATCATCCCTTGTCATTGTCCAGTTTTCTGATGCATAGTACGTTGTTGAAAAGACCATGACCTTGATAAGGTGTACCTTAATCCCCAGAATGCCATCATTGCACTTCAGTAATCTGCAGATTGTCCTGACAGGAGACTTCCCCAATGCAATCCATCTTTTGGTTTCTTGGCTGCTGGTACCAAGAGTGCTGATTGTGGATCCAGGCTAAAGATGTTAACAACCTCAATCTCTTCACTATCTATCATGATGCCGACAATTGGCTCTTTTAATTTTCTGACTCCAGCTCTTTACACATTTCATTATGAATCTTTGTCCAGTGGCAAGATTTTTTTGTTTGTTTGTTTGCTTGAGATTGCGATGTAATCCAAACTGTCATCTTTGATTTTCTGTAGTATGTGTTTCAAGTTCTCATCACTTGTACAAGGAAGGTTGTCTCATCTGCACAGTACAGATTGTGGATTCATTATCTGCTAGTCCAAATGCTATATTCAACTTCATGTAGTCCAATTTCTGGAATTATTTTTTAAACATACAAACTGAATAAATAAAGAAATAGGATAAAAGAATAACCTCTCTCAAAAGAATAACCCCTCTTAGCAACATGCCCAAAGCATGTAAGACACAGCTTTATTATCTTTGTCACCAAAGAGCAATCGAACTTTACTTTCTCCAAGACATATTTCTTTGTTCTCTTGGCAGTCCATAGGATGTTCAGAATCCTTTTCCAGCACAATCAGTCAAAGGCATTAATTCTTGTTCTGTCATCTTTATTCATTTTCCAGTTCTCAGATACATAGCTAGTGATTGAAAAGGCCTTAGGAGAGGCCCCTAACTGCAGAATTTCCCAATGCAGTTAAATCTGATTTCCTGACTGCTAGAACTAAAGGTGTTGATTATGAATCCAAGTAAGATGAAGTTGTTGACAGTTTCAATCTTTTCTCAAATTTAACTCGGTGACAGAAATGAAGCTGGAATAGAATGATTGAATTTTGTATAATCAATGACTTAATTATTGCAAATACATTTTATAAGAAACATAAACTCAGGTCATACACATGGATTTCACCTGATGGTATATATAGTAATCAGCTTGACTACATCAGTGCAAAGAACAGCTGGAGAAGCTCAATATCAGCTGTAAAACTAGGCCAAGTGCTGACTATGGAACAGACGACCAACCAATCATATGCGCGTTCAAGCTGAAGCTAAGGAAAATTAAATCGAATCCATGGTAACCAAAATATGACCTTGAGTCTATCCACCTGAATTTTAGAACCATCTCAGGAACAAGTTTGAGGCCTTAAACACCAGTGACCGAAAACCAAATGAGTTGTGGGAGGATATCAAGTGTATCATCCAGAAAGAGTGCAAAAGGTCATTACAAAGAGAGAGGAGGAAGAAAAGACCAAATAGATGTCAGAAGAGACTCTGAATATTACACTAGAGTGCCATGAAGCCAAAGCAGAAGAAAGAATTCAAGATATTAAAGAGCTGCACAGAATATTTTAAAAGGCAGCATGGGAAAAAAAGTAAAATATTACAATGAAATGTGCAAGGAGCAGGAGTCAGAAAATCAAAAGGGTCAAACTCACTCAGCATTTCTTAAGCTCAAGGAACTGAAGAACAAATTCAAACCTCGAGTTGCTATACTTAAGGATGCTTTAGGCAGAATATTAAATGATCTGGGAAGTGTCAAAAGAAGATGTAAAGAGTATATAGAGTCATTGTACAGAAAGAAATTGGCAAACACAGAAGAATTTCATGAAACAATATATGAGCAAGAGCCTATGGTAATGAAGGAAGAAGTTCAAACAGCTTTGAAGAAATTGGCAAAGCATAGGGCCCAGGAATATATGGTATACCAATTGAGCTATTTCAACTAACCAATGCTTCCCTAGATGTGCTCACCAAGCTGTGCCGAGAAATCTGGAGGACAGCCACTTGGCAAACTGACTGGAAGACATATTTGTTCCCATTCCAAAGAAAGGTGTACAACAGACTGGAAGAGATATATATTAGCTCCCATTCCAAAGAAAGGTGACCCAACTGAGTGTGGAAAATATAGAACAACATCATTTTGATCACACGCAGGCAATATTGTGCTGAAGATTATTAAAATATGACTGGAATAACACATCAGCAGAGAACTGCCAGAAGTCCAGGATGAGTTTAGACGGGATCGTGGTACTAGGGGTCCTGTAGCTAATATTAGATAGATCTTGGCTTAAAGCAGGGAGTACCAGAGGACATTCTGTCTGTGTTTCATTGATTATGCAAAGGCATTTGACTGTGTATATCACAACAAAGTGTGGCTGACTCTGAGAAGATTGAGAATTCCAGAACGCTTGATCGTGCTGATGCAAAACTTATACTTGGACCAGGAGGTAGTCGTCAGAACAGAGCAAGGAAACACTGCATGGTTCAAAATTGGCAAGGGTGTACACGAGGGGTGTGTCCTATCTCCACACCTTTTCAATTTATATGCAGAACAGATTATCCATCCAGGAGGCTAGGCTCTATGAGCAGAAGTGTGACATCAGGATTAGTGGAAGATTCATCAACAATATGTGTTATGCAAATGACATAACCCTACTTGCTCAAACTGAAGAGGACCTGAAGTGTTTGCTACAGAAGGTCAAGGACTGCAGCCTTCAATATGAATTGAGGCTCAATATCAAGAAAACAAAGATTCTCACCACTGGGCCAATTAGCAGGATCAGGATAGATGGTGAAGAGATTGAGATTGTTCACAGTTTAGTTTGCTTGGCTCCACAATCAACACACTTGGCACCAGCAGTAAGGAAATTAAAAGGTGCATTGCCATTGGAAAGTCTGCTGTTAGGGATCTCTCCAGATTACTGAAGAGAAATGAGGTTACTCTGGAGACTAAGGTGTGTTTGACACAGGCCATGATCTTTGCAATCATTTGTTATGCATCAGAGAACTGGACAATGACTAGGGGGGGGGGATAGAGAATTGATGCCTTTGAGCCAAGGTGCTGGAGAAGGGTTTTGAATATTATATCATGGACTGCTAAGAAAATGAACAAGTTCATCATGGAGAGGGTTATCCTTCTATTTTTACAGTAATGGTCTTAGTCAGTACTTGTCCTTTTGAGATTCAGTTAATTGCTCTCTAGATTCTCCCATGATGTATATTATTTTATAAATACATTGGTCCTCAGTGCTACATAGTATTCCATTGTGTGAATGTACTATAAATTTTCAATCTGTTCATATGTTGATAGGATGTTTCCATCTCTTTGCAATTTTCAATAATGCTGCTTTGAACATAGGTATACAATGTTCATTTGTTTCTCAGGTCTGTTTTGCTTGGAATATATTCATAGTAGTGAAATAACCTGCTATATGGGATTTCTATGTTCCGCTACTTGAGGAAACATCAAACTGCCTTCCAAAGTGGTTGTACCATTTTACAGTCCTACTAAGCGTGTATGAGACTTGCAATCTCCCCATATCCTCTCCAGTATTTATTGCTTGCCATCCTGCTCAACTTTGCTACTGTTACTAAAATGAGATTTTATCTCACAGTAGTTTAGATTTGCATCTCCCTCATTGTCAGTAATTTTGATCATTTCTTCCTTTGTGAAGTTTTTCTATGATTTTTCCCCACTTTGTAATTGGTTATCATTTTTATTTTCCTTTTGGGGGCCCTGTTATATTTTGTAACCTTTGTTAGGAGACCATATTCTGAGGTGTCATTGCCAGAAATTTTTTTCCCAGTCACTAGGTTCTCTTTTCACTGTATTTTAAAAGTTTTTGATGCACATGGGGACTTAATCTTTAGAAGCTCCAATTAGTTATTGTCATCCACTTCTGGTTGTACACTTCAGGCTATATTTGTAAACCCATTAATAACTTAGGTTAGGGTTTTTAAGTTTAGTCTTATTTTTTCTTTTATAATCTATATGGTTAGGGTAGCCTAGATCTTTGAATGAGCTAGATTTGTATATGGTATGAGATCCTGTTTCTGCTTTCTGCAGATAAAAGTCCAGTTTTTCTAGGATAATTTGTTGAAGGTGTTGTTATTTTCCTATTGGATAGGCTTTTTTTTTGGCAAATGCCAACTGACCATAGATAGATAAGTTAATTTCTGGTTTCTCAATTCTGTTTTATTAGTCTGCCTTTTGCTGTACCACTATCACGGAGTTTTGGTTATTAAGGCTGTGTAGTAGACTTTGAGATGATGGAGTGATACGCATCCCATTTCAATTTTGTTTTTCAGAATTGCTTTGCTTATTTGGTACCTCTTTCCTTTCAAAATAAATGTGAAAATGGCTTTTCCTATTTATTTAAAGTAAAAATGAGTTTGGTATCTATTTTGGGATTACATTAAACATGTAGGTTGGTTTTGATAAGTTTATCATTTTCACTACATTGAGTCTTTCTGGCTATAAAAAGCAGTTTTGTTTTCATTTGTTAGGTCTCATATTTCTTGCGATGGTGTTTTGTAGCTTTCCTTCTAAAAAGATCTTTTGTGTCCCTGTTGTGTTGTTGTTCTTATGTGCCACTGAGTTTACTGCAACTCAGAATAACCTTATTAACAATAGCTCTAACCCCGCATTATCCTGAGCCAGTCTCATTGACTCGAACACACCTGCCCCTATTACTAAAATTACTTTGTCAATCAGTGTTACTCTGAGTCTTCCTTTCCTACTCGGTCCATGCAGCCTTCCTTCTCCAAGGACTGGTCCCTCCTAGCCTTGTGCCCAAAGTATGTGAGATACAACTTCAACATCCTTGCCTCCAATGAGAAACTTCATTTACCTTCTCAAATACAGACTTGTTAGCTCTTTCAGTGGTCCATGGTATGTCCAATACTCTTCTCCAGCACCACAACTCAAAGGCATGAATTTTTCTTCTGTCATACTTAGTCATTGACCAGCTCTGTGGTGCATAGCAGGTAATTATGAAGACCATGTCCTGTATAAGGAGTAACTTAGTCCTTATAGTAACATCATTACTTTTTAGCACTTTGGAAAGGTCTCCAACAGCTGACTTCCTCAATCCAATTTGTCTGTTTATTTCTTGGCTACTGGTGCCAACAGTGTTGATTGTGGAGCTAAAAATGTTAGCAACCTCAATTTCTTCTTCATTTATCATGGTGATGTCAATTGGTCCAGTAGGGAAAAATCTTTATCTTCATGATGTTGCAACAAATGCATCAAGTTTTCCTCAGTTGCAGCATGCAAGGTTATTTCATTTGCATCAAACAGGTTGTTGATTTTGCTTTGTCTTCCTATGTTGCTATTTGAAATCTTCTGTTCACCTCCTTAACCTCCTTTCTTCCCTTTACCTTGGCTTATAGATCCACTTTGAACTGTGATGCTGTGAATGACAGGACAATATTCATACACATTTTAGGAAATCTGATGAATACCACTATTGTTCAAATATATGCAGTAACAACCAGAGCCAAAGAAGAGGAAATAGATGATTTCTACCAACTTTTGCATGAGAAATAAATCAACTATGCAACCAAGGTACATTAATAATAATGGCTGACTGATATGCAAAATTAGGAAACAGGGAAGAAGGATCAATGCTCTTGCACTATTGCAACAATTGTTACTATTAGTACTAATGCACTGCTATTCCAAGGGCTGAGTTTCTCTAGAAGTTGAAATCTACCAGTGTCTCCAAGGGAGAAAAATGGGCAATATTCTCTCCCCTTTATTTATGGGGAGGAGGTGTGGATCTTGCTCGAGTTTTCTGCAGATAGTTTTCCAATTTTGTCAACATCATTTGTTAAAATGGCTCAATCTAATAGATCTTTATAGGCTAATGCACACACACAAAAAGCATAGTAAGTATACCTTCTTTTCAAATGTACATCCAACACTTTCCATAATAGGTCACAAGGCAAGCATCAATAAATTTAAAAAATATATATGTATATATATTGTTGTTCTTGTTGTTATGTGCCATCAAGTTGCGACTCATAGTGACCCTATGTACAAGAGATCTAAATGCTATTCTATCCTGTGCCAACCTAGTCATCTCAAACACACTTATTCCCATCGCTCCAGTCACAGAATCGATCCATCTCACCAAAGGTCTTCCTCTTCTTCACTGCCCCTCCACTCTACCAAACATGATGTCCCTTTCCAAGGACCAGTCCCTCCTTGCAACATGCCCAAAATATGTCAGATGAAGGTTCAGAATCCTTGACTCCAGGGAA
>NW_006399930.1:6092014-6140397 GCF_000299155.1 Elephantulus edwardii
GAAAAATAACAGCAAGAAAACCTGACACCCTCTAAAAAAAAAGGAAATTATAAAAATTTGGGCAGAAATAAATGAAATACAAAACAGAAAAAGAACTGAAACCATAAACAAAACCAGGAGTTGGTTCTTCAAAAAGGTCAATAAAACTGACAAAGCACTAGCAAAACTAACCAAAAAAAAAAAAAAAAGTAAAGAAAAAAAGGAAAAGACACAAATAATCTGACTAAGAGTTGGTGTTTTTTCCTGTGGGTTCAAGTTTGTTTGAGGGTTTTCTGAGCTTCTTGAATGTTGTTTGTTTGTTATTTTGAGTCTCATTGAGTCATAATCAACCCATTTTTGACCCTCTGGCAGGTTTTTATAAAAACAAAACAAAACCACAAAAAAGTAGATTGTTGATCCTTCTCCCATAGAGCAGCTGATGGATTCTAACTGCATACTTTGCAAAACACCTGAAAAATTTTCTTCTAGTACTTCCTCCACAATTTTCTCAGTGTTTTCCTTGCCTCTCTTATGTTCTGAAATTGCAATCATATTCAATTTTTTTCCTTTTGATGTTATCCCACATGATTCTAATGTTTTCTTTCCATCTTCCCTCTGTTTTTTCCTTCTAGTATGTATCCATTGAGGTTCTTGTCTTCCAGCTCACTGAGCATGTGCTCCATCTTTTCTGTTCTTTTATTTTACCTCCATTATATTGTAAACGTCTACTATTTTTCTTGATGCTCAGGATTGCATTTTCATACATTTCTGTTTTTTCCAGGACTGTATATATGTATAATGGATCCTTATCCTTGTCTCTGAGGTATTTGTTTTATTTATGGCTTTAGTTCTTACTTTCTTCATTTGTACCTTTTTTAGTAGCTGTTCATATAACTCCATGTTAATGTATTTCTTATGCCTCCCTCTCTCTATGATGTTCATTGAGACTATAATATATTCTGATTTTTCAGGAGAACGCTTAATCTGTTTTTTATTTTTTTCATAATGTTTGATACTTCCAGCTGTTTTCTTGTGAAGTTTTCTTTATGGAGCTAATGATTAGACAGGTTTAAAACATTCCATTTAATGGAGAGGACACCTCACTCTACCTTTGGTCCTTTCTTGTCCTGAGTAGTGGGAAAGTTCACCTTCCCTAAGGTCCTTCAAATATTTTCAGTACATCCCTGTATGAATTTAACCTGAGTGTGGATTAGGTAGTTGGAGGCAGTCTCTTTGACCAGATTCCCCAACTGACACAGCTTCTCTTCAGAGAATCATAGCAAATTCCCTCCCTACTCCTCTTGTCATGGAGCAGGAGAGCCTCACCTGAGTGGGACCCAGCCTCTTAAAGTCTATTATTGGTGGTCAGGGACATGGATGGTGACCAGATTCTCTACCTGATGTAATTTCTCTTCAAGGAGGCACTGGGAGCTCCTTCCCCACTTCTCTAGTCACTCCCAGACTGGAGAAACTGCTTTATATGTAATTTTATTTTTAATATAAAAATGTTTTAAATGACTATGTCTATTTTTTTTATTTTATTTTGTACTTTGGTTTATTAACTCTGCTTTCCATTCTTTACTCAATTTAGTAATATTTTTTCCTGAAGCTCATTTGGCTCTTAAAAACTCTGGTCACTCATTCTTTTTCATTGTTTACAAGCTTCTACACTATTTATTTTTATTAAAGATATATTGAGTTAAAATATATTAAATCTTGAAAAAATAGTTGCGTACTTCATGTTACATAGAAGAATGTGAATCCCAGAACATTTAATCGTGCTAATGCAAAACCTATACTTGGACCAAGAGGCAATAGTCAGAACAAAGCAGGGTAATACTGCATGGTTCAAAATTGGGAAGTGTACACGCCAGGGATGTGTCCTGTCTCCATACCTTGTCAACCTCTATGCAGAGCAGATTATCGGAGAGGCTGGGCTCTATGAGGAGAAGTGTGGCGTTAGGATTGGTGGACGACCTATCAACAATCTGCGTTATGCAGATGACACAACCTTGCTCGCTGAAACTGAGGAGAATCTCATGCACTTGCTGCAGAGGGTCAAGGACTGCAGCCTTCAATATAGACTGAGGCTCAATGTCAAGAAGACAAAAATTCTCACCACTGGACCAATCGGTAGCATCAGGATGGATGGAGAAGAGATTGAGATTGTTCACAGCTTCAGTTTGCTCGGCTCCACGGTCAACACTCTTGGCACCAGTAGCCAGGAAATCAAAAAACGTATTGCGATGGGAAAGTCTGCAGTTAGGGACCTCTCCAAAATACTCAAGAGAAACAGTATCTCTCTGGAGACTAAGGTCCGCCTGATACAGACCATGGTTTTTGCAATCACTTGTTATGCATCAGAGAGTTGGACAATGACTAGAGAGGATAGAAGGAGAATTGACACCTTTGAGATGTGGGGCTGGAGAAGAGTATTGAATGTACCATGGACTGCCAAGAAAACAAACAGATTCATCGTAGAGAGGATTAAACCAGGTTGCTCCTTGGAAACAAGGATTCTGAGGCTTTCTCTGACATACTTTGTACATGTTGTAAGGAGAGACAGGTCTTTAGAGAGGGACATCATGCTGGGTAGAGTAGAGGGACAGCGCAGGAGGGGAAGACCCTCTATGAGGTGGATTGATTCAGTGACTGGGGTACTCGGGATGGGTGTGTCAGAGGCAATGAGATTGGCACAGGATAGAGCAAGGTTTAGGGCTGTTGTACATAGGGTCACTATGAGTCGCAAAAGAGTCGACGGCACATAAGAACAACAACACTTCATGTTAATGTTTAGGGAGCTCTCGTGACCTAGTGGCAAGAAGCTGCATTGCAATCCTGAAGGCACATTTTTCAAGGCTACCAGCTACTCTGTGGGAGGATAGGCAATCTCCTCCCATGTGATTACCTGCCTCTGAAAACCTACGGAAGGGTCAGCTATGGGTCAGTTCTGACTTTATGGTACACAACAACAACAACAATGTTAGTGTTTCATTTCAACATTTTTTGTTTATTAAAATGAGCAGTTGATAATACTAGTGAATGCTTGTGGAAAGCTAAAACATAATTATGTGTCTTGAAAATGATACTTAAAATTTTATTCTATAGTGCTTATAATTAACTATTTATTGACAAAAACATATATATAATGTGGACCTCAAGAATATTGTAGCAAGAATATCTGAAATTATAGATAATGAGATTTTCCTTAGTGGTACAAACAAAAACTAGCATCTTGAGAAATGAAGAAAATTTGAAGTTGTTAATGATTTTACTCTGTTTTCATCCACTATCAGCATCCAAATAAATAGAGGTTTAGTTATTGTTTTTATGGTTGTTGATGTGTGATGTGTTTCTTTTTCCTCCTCTCTCTTTGCTTATGACACTTTCAAACGAATCATGAGAGATTTTTTTAGTTATTTTTATTTTCTATTTTATTATTTTTTTGCTCTTATCTTTATTTTTCCCCCTCTGTTGAGTGTACTGTTTTTACTGTTACTTTGATCTTTGTTCAAATTTTCAAGTTAATTTGTTGTTGTTGTTGTTGTTAAGTGCCATCGAGTCTCAGGCGACTCATAGCAAACCTATGAAGGAGAATCCTCGATGCTTGGGTGCCTTTCATCCTCTTTCTAGGTTCATAGGTTTTTCGGAGGCAAGGTATTATGGAAGTGGATGCCACTCCTCCTTCCAAGTCAAGTTAATTTATTGATTTTTTATTACTTTCTTGTTTTATATGTGTACCTATTGCTTTACATTTTCTTATGGGCAATACAATTCTTGTGTTACCACTTTAAACAGAGAAGTTCCCCAAATGAATTCTAACTCTTTCCTACTTTTTAGTATAGAGTTATGTTTAAATATTAATGACTCAGTACTGACTTAAAGCTGACCCTCCAAGAAGGTTTTCGGAATCGATAAATGACATAGGAGGTGATTTACCACCTTCCTCCTGTGGAAAAGATGGTAAATTTGAACCACTTGACTTTGGATTGGCAGCACAATTCCTTCTCACTAAGTCACTAGAGTTCTTTATAGCGCAGAGGATTAGAGCCCAATAAAGTTTTAGAAACTGTAAATGTTTATGGGAGCCAACAACCTAATCTTTTTCTGAAAAATCCAGTCAAATGCTTAGCCCACTGTCCCACAAGGATTCCTTTTAATTTCTGTAACATACTCTAAACATACATGCTAAATTTGCATACTGATCTTGTCTCTAACAGAGAAGCCAATAGAAAATCACTATTACAAATTATACATTGAACTAAATTAGAATCTACAAAATGGTAACTCAGTGAGTTGAAAAATATGTAATTTTTATAGCATATCAATTGATCACTTTAAAGAGTTTAAAATTCTTGCAGCATTCAAATCTAGGCTAGCATAGAAAGGAAATAATAATTAGTACTTTAAATTAAAAATATTTTAAAATGTTTATGGCAACATTTTCCTGCTGGATGATTTATTGAGGGGTCAGCTTTAATGTGAAAATTAAATCATACATTCTAGGACATTTCTGTTTTGAGAATCATGTCTCTGAAACATGTGCAGAAATATTTAAATTTTACCATGTGCCTTGGCATGCTACCACAATTTACATTGACAATAAACTTGAAGAAGAATGAGATCATTCCAACCAGCTCCCATAGATGCCTTTAAAAAAATAAAATAAAAACTCTTAGTTCCTTAAGGGCAATAAATATACACATTTTTTTCTTTTTCTTTTAAACCTTAGGAAAAAATTTCACTGCACCCAAAGGAGTCATTACCATGTCAAAGGTCTGTTGAACCATAGACAGTGACGTGAAAGAAAAGGTACAGCTTACACCAGCTTCCAATACAGCAGTTTTGTTCCACTAGGTTCATTGACTATGCTGAGATAACTGTGTTAGTGTGAGTTTTAATAAAGCTGGAGGAATTTCTGTCTTAGAGGACAGAATATTGATCACTATATATTTTGTTAGGAGGATGACAATACCAGTGGAACAAGGATATTAAAAAAAATTTCCTTCCTCTGCAGAAAATTAATATCTATTTCTTTTATGTCTGTTCTAGCTAATGCGTGATTAAAATAAGTGATTCCTTATATGACATGAGTGTTTCATAATAAATGTAAATTGTGCTTATATACAATGACTTTTCATACATTCATTTGTACTTATTTTTTTTTTCATTTTCATCATTACCATTGGTCAATATCCATTTATACCCATACTTTGTGCTCAAATAATAGATATGATGTAGCTCTAAATCCTGGTGAGTTTTTCTGAGCCTCATACTCATATTGTAAAGGATTAAACTACTATGTTTTAGCATATATATTTTGCATACACAGCTATTGTGTTCAAGGCACTATGTTCCTTCAAAGAAGATAAGCTAATTGACCAAAGGTGTGATCAGCGATTTTAAGGAGCTCATAACTGTTTATAATGGATCTATGATTTGGTATTATTTTCATGACTGACAATGTCATTCCAGAATTAAGGCTGCACAGTGGAGTGGGCTTGGGGGGAGGGAATGCATAACAATGAAAGAGTTTTTCTTTTACTTTTCAAGAAGAGTGAATTGGGAGGGGTGTGGGCAGGGAGAAAAGTGCAACAATGAATGAATGGAAACCCTAAGTCTATGTAAATGTTCATTAAAATTAGTAAAAAAATTCCTCAGATGAGCATGTAACATAGGACTAATAGACACATATAGAACTAATTGTAAGATACATTAAAATTGATAAATATATTTGTGTTAAAACGAAAATGTTCTGGGCACACTAATAAGAACTATAGAATGTTGTAGTTGTTAAGTGCCATCGACTCTAGCATTACTCAGCAACCCTATGAAGAAAAGACATTAATCCTACTCTAACAGATTGTTGTTCCTCTAAGTTGATAGATTTACTTGAGACATGTTGTTTAGGACGTGGATATCACTCCTGCTTCCAAGCCTGTCTTAATCTGGGAGCTTCGCCAAATGCTATCCACAATGGGTTAGCATTATGGCATTTGACACACTAGTGTTCAGTATCACAACAAATTCAAGTAATCACAGTAGGACAAATTGACAGACCAGTGCTGTACCACTTAGAATAATGTTCATTCTAAACACAATTAACACCAGGCCTAAGGGCCAGCCCAACTGACTTTTCAATACCCAGGCCTTCATACCAGGCCCTGATTGGCTCTAAACAAAAGTCTTTCAGCCAACAGCTCATTGTTCGCTAAATCTAACAAATCCATTCATCTCACAGATGATTGGAAATAAAAACAGCCATACAGTCCACACCCAACCTTCAATCAAAACAAAAAGAATCCATGTTTCAGAAACAAATGACTTCACATGAGACTACAAAGAAGTTATAAAAAAATCATAAATTTAAGTAAGATCAGAATAGAGTTTACAACATGGGCCTACATATGATATAAATATTTAGTGTCACATAAATTTAAGCAGAAAATTAGACACAGGGTCATAAAAATGGGTAGTTTATTGGAAAAATATAACCTAAATTTTCAATGTTCTTTACATTCCATATGAATGATTCAATGGTAATGAAAAAAGTTCAAGAGCACTAGCAAAAATAAGTCCCATAAAACTATGGTATACCAATTGACATATTTCAACCAATAAATGCAGCTCTGGACATGCTTACCAATATGGCAGGAAATTTGGAGGACAGCTACTTGACCAACTGACTGGAAGAGATTTAGACATGTTGCTTATTATGTTAAGTGCTGCTGAGTTGAGTATGATTTATAGCTACTCTATGAACAACAGATGCCAGTAATGACCTATCCTGTGCCATCCTTTTCATTGGTGATGCACTTGATACAGTTGCTCAGCCATTGTGTCAATCCATCTCACTGAAAGCATTCCTCTCTCTAATGACCCTGCACACTTCCAAGGATGAGGTTTTCGCCCAAGCAATTGTTTCTCCTAACAACATATCTGAAATATGTGAAACAAAGCTTCGCCATCCTTACCTCTTAAGGGCACTCTGGCAGCACTTTCTCCAAAGCATATCTGTCTGTTCTTTTTTCAGTCCTTGGGACACTAAGCACTCTTCTCCATCATCACAGTTCAAAGACATTGAGTTTTCTTGTTTCATCTTTATTTATTTCACAGCTCTTAGACGCATAGCAGATCATTGGAGAAACCATAACTTGAATAAGACACATCTTAGTCTTTAAGCTTTTAAGTACTTTGGAGAGGTCCCTGACAGCAGACTTCCCCAGTGTAATACAACTTTTTATTTTTTTGGTGTCTGTGCTGTTGAGTGGAAATCCAAGTAAGATGAGATTATGAATTACTTCCATCTTAACATCAATCATAACATCTATAAGATGTTACTTGTTCATCCAGTACTTTGGTATTTATTTTCGTGATGTTGAAATGCAATCTTTATTACAGGCTGCAGTCTTTGATCTTATGCAACAAGTGCTTCAAGTCCTCCTCACTTTGAGCAAGTAAGGTTGTGTCTCTGCAAGAGAAACAAGAGCAATTTACCTTCATGAAATTTACCGGCTCTTATAAAAACCACTAGAGGGTGAGCTGTGAGTCAATTCTGACTCAATTGCACATAACAACAACGTTTCATTGCTCATTAAATGATCTGGGGATTATAGAATAGTTTATCAAAAAAGGGGTTTTTGAAATATAGGTAGATTCTGATTTCCTTAGGATTACCTAAAGTTTTCATAAATTCAAAATCAGACGCCATTAAATCTTTTCATTTGTAATAGTTCACAATGAGATACTAATTTCTCATTTAAGCAAACAAATGGAAAAGCATATGTATTCTGTTGCTCAGCATCAAATTTCATTTTTAAATTTCTTTACAAAATATATTGGGCCTCTGGTAGGTTTTATAAAAAACTGATTAAAAGAATGAATCAGGACCATGTTTCTGAGTAGCTTTTGCAGATGTCTAGTTATATATTATAAAGAACTTCCAAATTAAGAATTTAAAATATTTAAAAATCCTAATTAATAACTTGGATACATAAGCAAGTTCTACTTGTTCAAGTAGAGAGTCTTAATGTCAGTTTCTATACATGTTGAATAACATCTTCATGATTCATTGGTTAATACCCTGATAATAAATTAAGCATTCCTTAATGAAAAATAATTTCTATACATACCATAAACCAGTATATTACTTAATTAAGATTGTCTAATTAATTATGTAGAAACTAATAAGATTTTAAAAGTTGAAAACTGAAACATAAGTATTGATTAAATCTGTGTGTGTGTGTGTGTGTGTGTGTGTGCTTAAGGTAAAGAAACAGCACAACTGGAGAGTTCAAAATAAGATATAAAGAGGAGTGGAATTTTAATTTTAAAAAAGAATGGTAATATATTAA
The DNA here is from genome assembly GCF_000299155.1 of Elephantulus edwardii. Lineage (NCBI taxonomy): Eukaryota > Metazoa > Chordata > Mammalia > Macroscelidea > Macroscelididae > Elephantulus > Elephantulus edwardii. Next base: position 6,100,348 of record NW_006399930.1, read on the forward strand.
TTGTATAGTTCTTAGTGAACTGGTATCTAGATGTCTATGTTGCAGAGATATTTTTGTTGTAGTTAGGTACCATAGTTTCTTTTATAACACTGATTTATTTATAAAATTAGAATTGATCGCTTTTCAGACCGGATTCTTCCAATTTCTCCCATCACCCCCATCAAATTGTACAATTCGATGATTAATCCCCCTCCCATGCACATCCTCATGTCTCTGATTCCATCCCCCCTGTATCCTCATTCTCTTTCTACAATAATGATTTTATAGAGTATTTCTCCTTGTGGAACTGAGTTAGTTCACTCAGTATAATGCTCTCCAGTCCTTCCCAAGTTAGCTAATAACTTACAAAATCATTGCTTCTGTGTGCTGCGTAGTATTCCATTGTGCGAATGTACCATAATTTCTCAATCAATTCAATTGTGGTTGAACATCTGGGCTATTTCCGTGTTCTTGCAATGGTGAAAAATGCTACTATGAACATTGGTGTAAAAGTCTCCATTTGTACTTCAGTTCTCAGTTTCTCAGGGAGTATTCTAAGCAGTAGAATAGCTGGCTCATACGGAATTTCTATGTCTATCTTTTTAGGCAGTGCCAAACTGTCTTCCAGAATGGTTGCACCATTTTACAATCGCACCAACAATGTATAAAAGTACATATTTCACCATATTCTCTAAATCCTCTAAAGCAAACCTATATATCACATATGAAAACTTTGATAAATTCTATTGAATATATAATTAGCAATTATTTATTAATATATTATCACTTTATAAAAATATAACTTTTTAAATACAGTGATAATATATTAATGAATAAAAAATGACTGGAACAGCACATCAGCAGAGAATTTTCAGAAGTTCAGCCTGGGTTTAGAAGGGGTCATGGTACTAGGGATATTGTAGCTGATGTTAGTTGGATCTTAGCTGAAAGCAGGGAATATCAGAAGAATGTCTATCTGTGTTTCATTGATTATGCAAAGGCATTTGACTGTGTGGATCATAACAAACTGTGGCTGACTCTGAGAAGAAGGGGAATCCCAGAACATTTGATTGTGCTAATGCGAAACCTATATTTGGACCAAGAGGCTGTTGTCAGAACAGAGCATGGTTCAAAATTGGGAAGGGTGTATGCCAGGGATGTGTCCTGTCTCCATACCTTTTCAACCTGTATGCAGAGCAGTTTATCTGGGAGGCTGGACTCTATGAGGAGAATTGTGGCATCAGGAATGGTGGAAGTTCTATTAGCAATCTGCATTATGCAGATGACACAAGCCTGCTTGCTGAAACTGAGGAGGACCTCATGCACTTGCTGCAGAGGGTCAAGGACTGCAGCCTTCAATATGCACTGAGGCTCAATGTCAAGAAGACAATGATTCTCACCAGTGAACCAATTGGTAGCATCAGGATGGATGCCTAAGAGATTGAGATTGTTCATAGCTTCAGGTTGCTAGGCTCCACGGTCAACACTCTTGGCACCAGAAGTCAGGAAATCGAAAAACGTATTTCGATGGGAAAGTCTGCTGTTAATGACCTCTCTAAAGTACTCAAAAGCAACAGTGTCTCTCTGGAGACAAAGGTGCACCTGATACAGGCCATGGTCTTTGCAATCACTTGTTATGCATCAGAGAGTTGGACAATGACTAGGGAGGACAGAAAGATAATTGATGCCTTTGAGCTGTGGTGCTGGAGAAGAGTATTGAATGTACCATGGACTGCCAAGAAAACAAACAGATTCATCCTGGATAGGATTAAACCAAGCAACTCCTTGGAGGCAAGGATTCTGGGGCTTCGTCTAACATACTTTGGGCATGTTGCAAGGAGGGACAGGTCCTTGGAGAGGGACATCATGCTTGGGAGGGTGAGGGATGGCACAAGAGGGGAAGACCCTCTATGAGACGGATTGATTCAGTGACTGGGGTAATTGGAATGGGTGTGTCAGAGGCAGTGTGATCGGCACAGGATAGAGCAGGGTTTAGGGCTGTTGTACATAGGGTCGCTATGAGTCGCAAATGACTCGACGGCACATAACAACAACAATAACATTATCACTTTAGGGAAGAAATTTTAAATAAAAACCCTACAGATTAATTTCCTTCTGTAGGACAATCACAAAATTAGTTCTCTTGGGGAAAATAAGGTTAATAAAATAGAGGAATATACTCAAAGGCAGCAATGGACTCAAGTATGTCTGAGATTGATGAGGATGGCACAGGATAGGAAAGGGTTCAGATCTGTTCCTATGATAACTATGAGTTATACTCACCTTTAGGGCAACTAACAACAATGAAGCAAGTATAATCTATATTGAAGGCTGTACTCTTAATTTACTGCAACAAATGCTTCAAGTTCTTCTCACCTTCAGCAAGTAAGATCATATCATCTGCATTACATAGGTTTTTGATGAAATTTCTGCCAATCCTGATATTATGTTCTTCTTCACAAAGTCTAGCTTCTTGAATGATTTGTTCAGCAAATAAATTGCATAGATACTGTGAAAAGATAGAACCCTGATACACACCTTTATTAATTTTAAACCATGTAGTGCTTCCATGCTCTGTTCACACGACAGAAACAACATTAAGCATAAGTTAAAACTGTCTCAAATGTTCAAATGTTTACAGTGGCCTTTATATCTCTTTATGTCTCTACCATCAAATACACGAGTGTTGCTTCATGTACAAATCTATGATTCATTCCCTGTTTGGAGTTATCACCTGAGTCATATAGTTTCAGGACTAATAAAGCCACATGTAGCAATTCAAATGACAAGTTTCTGACTCAAGAGACTGTGGATGGTGCAAAACCATGTTAGAGTAAAGGTTGCTGGATCACATTCCAAGAACTAGATTAAAAATTAAAATTGCAACCAAGTCAATTTCTCAACATTACTAAAAATGAAAAAAATGGAAAGAAACTTCATTCATTCATTGTCATCAATTAACAACTGATTCAAATCTGACCCTCTAGCAGGTTTTCACAGGCTGTAAAGTGTACTGTAGGAGAGTGTCCATCTTTATCCTAGGGAGTAATTAGTGAATTTGAACTACTTGCCTCTGACCGTCTGATCATTATAGAATTCATTTGGGATAAGGAAAAAAAGAAACTAATCTGTTCTGAAATTTGCACTATTTAAGTACTTGTTGGATCACTCAGACCATTTTTTAAAATTGTAATCTAGTCAAATTTCCATACATCTCTATATCTTACATTTTTTATTCATTTTACATGAACTACATGAAGACCTCTAGTCGCTTACTTGCAATCAGGTTTTTTCATCCTTTTAATACTACTCTTTCCTCTTTTCTGAGTACTTTTAAATATTTAGCCATCATTCAATCTTATATGGAGCATCTAGTGTGCAGTATTAACTTAAAAGTTGGCTTTTCTAGCCATTACATTAGATCCCTCTGGTCTCCAGCTATCTCAGTTGTAGACAAATGATCTTGCAAATTATCAATAGCTATGAGACAAGGATAAGAGAGAGAGTGCTTTTCATACTGAGTTGCAAGACTTGAGGGAGATTGGAACAAGATTTGGTGAGAGTGAGACTACAGTGTTGTTGCAGAACGTTGGGGAGGAAGAGAGAACCTCTGTCCAGGACAGATCATCTAAGCTCCTGATGAGTGCAAGTCTCCCAATGGCCTTTAATAGGGGATAGAGAAAGCTCCCCGTGTTTAACTGTACTGGCTTGAGAAAGCTTGCTTCCTGGGAAGATGGCTGCCACATCTGTTGAGCTGGGAGTTGTAAGGGGCATAGAATATAAGGGGCTGTATTCTTGGGATGTTGCTGTGTGCCTTGCGCACAGAGGTGTCTTCAGAAGGAAGATTGCAAGCTGCTCTCATGAGGCGCTCTGAGAAGGAAGATTACAAGCAGTTCCCATACATCTTTAGGCACTGACTTTTGTGAGAGTAGAAACAAACATTCCTGCTCTTAATAAGGTTGTTGCAAAATGAGAGAAAACACGGTTTATGAATAATAAGTCTTGCTTGAGTGTATGTTTTTTATCTAACTCTGTACCCGGCCCATTCGGGCCCTGTGAAGTAAACCTTAATGTTTCCATTTCCCTGTAAACTATTCCTTTGTTTCTGAATGCCAGTAAAAGCAAAGGTTTTGGGGTTGCTGGGTGCTAGTGGCCTGAGTGAGCTCTAGCCTTTTCTAGATTTACATTCCGCTTTGCTAGTCTTCCTTCAGTTCCAACCATCAGAAACAACAGGAGTGGTCCTCAGGAGACTGATGTTCTCCTAACCAATCAGCATGTCCTATGTCTGTAAACCCACCATAGTCTGTCTTCCTGTTTATAAGTGCACTGCAGATACCAATAAAATTGAGCTGGATTGACTCTTTTATCATCTCAAGAAAATGGTGTATCTTCGTTGTGCTTACTCCCATCAGGGTGTCTCTGTTAAGTTGCCAGTGAACAGACAGCAACACAGTGTGGCTTTAGTGAGAGTGAGACCCTGGAGAGAGTGAGACCCTGGTGGCTAGACTCTGGTGATGGTGGTGGAGAGACTGTGGCATTGCTGTGGAGAAACTGAAAAAGCATAACCAGAAGAGCACTGAGATAAAGTCCACAGCTTAAGGTTTTGCTACTTTTGCTGGATGATGGAAGGAAAAGCTGACTTGAGACTGCTGGGCTAAAACCCAGAATTACATTGAGTGGTATCCTTTGCATCCCCCTTTGTCAAACTATTTCCCTCATAAACCCCACTCACTCTTGGTACCACAACTGTGAATGAAATCTGCGAGTCAACAAGAAATATTGAACGCATTGATTAGTGAAAATAGGTGCAGGACCATGGTAGGTAGCATGTCTGACCTAATACATATCAATTTGGTGCTATGGATATTATTGATGGAATAGATTCCCTTTCTCAAGTGGACAAGAGAGAAACTTGATGACCTTCATGTCCCATCTGCTCCTTTCACAAAAAGTAACTGATCTGTATAATACTGCCATCATTTTGTTCTGTTAACTCAAAAGAACGACTGTGAAAAGCACAAAGTACATGAATAAAACACAGTATAAATGAATGTATTAAATAAAATGTGCATGAATGAAAAACAATGTGTATGAAAGATTGTATGCAAAACAATAAAAAATATGTTAAAAAAGATAGCGTCATTCAAGAGTTGAAGTAGTTAGAACTCTTTTACTCAGATCAACAAAAACACTTTGCCAAAATAGAAAAAACAACAACAAAACAAACAAAACTAATTCAATTTGTCTTTTAATTTCCTGACTGCAGGGACCCAAAGAATTGATTATAGAACTGATCAAGCTTTGTTAACAACATCAATCTCTTCTCCGCCTCTCATGGTACTGTCAATCTGCCCAGTGGTGAGAATCTTTGTCTTCTCAATGCTGAGCTTCAATCCATATTGAGGACTACAGTCCTTGACCTTGAGCAGCAAGTGCTTTAGGTCTTTCTCAATTTCAGCATAAAAGGTAGTGTCATCTGCATAAAGTAGGCTGTTGATAAGTCTTTCTCCAATCCTGATGTCACATTTCTCCTCACTAAGCCAGACTACTGAATGATCTCTTCTGTGTATAGATTGAAAAGATATGGGGACAGGATGCATCCCTGATGCACTTCTTTCCCAATTTTGAACCATGCAGTGCTTCCCTACTCTGTTCTGAGGATAAGTTTTGCATAAGCACAATCAAGCGTTCTGGGTTTCCCATTTTCCTCATGGTTAGGCACAATTCATTGTGATCCACACAGCCAAATACCTTTGCATAAGCAATGAAACACAGATAGACATTCTCTGGTAATCATTTACTTTCTGCCAAGAGCCATCTGACACTGGTGACAATGTCTCTATTGCCATAACCTCTTCTAAACCCAGCTTGTATTCCTGGTGGTTATTATTATTATTGCATTTTATTATCAGTATCTTTATAAGTCTTATGTTTATGGAGCATTTAAGAATATAAATATTCCACTTACAAATACAAACATACTCAAACTTATTATCATTTGGTAGGCAACAACTCATAGTTGACTTTCCAGTAGATTTTAGGAGGCTATCATATGTAACAATGTAAATTACTAAGGATTATACCACTATATATAATAACATAAGCACATAATGTTACAAAATTGTATGTAGAACATATTACTAATACTAGGAAGTATACAAAAAAGGAAAAATCCAGTCATAAGTGCAGTTCATGTCATTTTGAGTACATCCTAATTTGAAAAGCTTTTGCTTATTTTAGCTCCTTTTTTTCTGAATTTTGATTGTAGTACCTTTTTTCATATTTTTCTTCACTTACAGTTTATAAATATTTGAGTATGGATTGTTTATGTATGTTATTAAGAAAATACAGACATTTTATTTCAGCTTTCAAACAACGATCTTGTGTTGTATCTACTATCAGTGGCCCCATGAATTCTATAATAATAAAAAAAAGCTTTGCCCCAAAAAAAGTATCTTTTTTTTACCCTCAGTATGAGAGTTTGTGAAAGTCTTAAAAATATTGCCTTCAGGTAAGTCATGAGAACTTACTAACCTATCAATTCAATTACTTAGACCAGGGCCAATATCCACCAACTATTTTTGTTGCTCTGTAACAAGAAAGTTTTTATTATAAAAATCTAAGTCAAGGTCTTTGAACTGCAAAGCTTCCATTTAACCTTTGATTAACTTTCAATTTCTTCTAGATGTAGGGGAAATAACATAAAAACGATGACTTTAGCTGTCTTCTTAGTATGATCAATACATATAAAATGATTTAGTCTATGTATTATGTGGGAAAATCCCATGTAGTTACGATTTAATTATCTGCTGTGTGATTAATAAGGCACTATTTACAATTAATATACAATTAAAGATATAATTTACAATACCAGCCATCTTAACTTCCTCAACATAACTTTTTTACTTGTTTTGTTACTTTTATAGACTCTTAAAGAAATCATGTTATTCTCATCTTTTGTATAAATGATCTTGGATGATTGGGAATTTTTAGTTATCATCAATTGCCTATATTTAAATAAATATTTTAATAAGTTTCAAATAAATGTATCCCTGAGTTCTGTCATTGAACGCTTTGATTTTTTTGTTTGTTTTATTTTTACTTTTTAAATTAAATCACATTTTCTAAGTCACAGGAGATTTTGTGTGCAAGTCACCAATCTCCTATTTATTTTCCAGGACCACTTACAAACTCCCACGAGGACTTATTATAGTAGAACAGGAGGCACTGGAGAAAGTGCTAATTTACATTGCCTGAATTTTGTGAACCCTGGATATTTTGTCTCAGTGGTGGTCTGAAAACTAAAGCATTGTTTTTCACTGCAATGGAGTTTATGTTTTTCCCCCAGACATTTTGATGAATAGCATGGGCAAATAAACATTTACAGTACTCTCTTAGGTTCCATTCTGTTTATACCACGGAGTAGAGATAAGGGCATAAATGACATGTTAGCAATTTGTACTATGAGCCACGAGAAATGTGAGGGAAAATAAACTCAATACTTTTTTTGTTTTTAATAGCATTATTGCATCTGTGGAGGATTTATTGATAGAAGCACAAGGATTTGATTTCAGCAATGGTAGCTACAATTTCGGACTCATAGCAGAAAGTCCTAGCATCATGCCTTTACCTTTTGAATCACTGAAAAAAATCATCATGTTTTGTTATTTATAATAGTGAGAAAATATGTAGAATATGAACATTTATTTTGACAGCACCTTGAAAATGCATTTGGGGGCAATTTAAACTTTGTTGGAATAGAAACCATTCTTCAGTTTCCTGTGCTAAGACATATGTATTTGCATGGAGTAAGAAGTGACTATGACAATGGGGATTTGGGTGTCAGGATTGATTCTATTTACAGAGGACAGGGCAGTGTTCAGAGCTGCTACACATAGGGTCCTAGGGTTGCAGGTGACTCAACAGCACATATAACCACAATACAAGAAGTCACTGATGGAGGTCTGAGTACACTGGCTTATTAATGTGTGCTGTTGTCTCTCACATATATCATTTGGCTACTATAATATTTTCAGTTATGTATAACAATGTTTCAACAGTCATTACTATACCGTCCTTTACCATATACAATATTTGAAAACTGATCAATTACACTTTGAATTTTATCTCCTACCAAAGATTTTACACAGTCTACAAATTATATCTTAGAAAATAAGAACTAAATGGATGATGGAAAGAATTCATGCTAGAATATTATTCTGTTGAGTTAGATGGAGAAAGGGCCCTTCATCCAAGGACTGTAGAAGCATGAAATGGCAATAGAATACCTTATAAAGAACATTCTGAAGAAATGAGACCCTCCTGACATTGACCTTATAACTTCTGGTATCAAAAATGGAATTTTTTTTATAAGAAGGTACACAGTTGCCTGAATGCTCTCTTCCATATCCCTCAGTTGCTCCATTGGACTTGCTTAGGAGTAGGATCTCTTTCTTTCATATATAAAAAGTTTATCTAATATCCAAGAGGAGATGCACAGTTATCATCTAATTGGGAGACAGTAAAAAAAGGAGAAAAATGCACTGGAGGAATATTTCAATGATTGATAGACATTGTCATTGTTATGTGGCATTGAGTCCTCTATGACTAATAATGACCCTATGTACATTAGCTCTGAACCCTGTCCTGTCCTGAACCAGTCTCTCTGACTATGACACACTTAATCCCATTGCCCCAGTTATCATGTCAATCCATCCAATTTGTGATCTTCCTCTCCTGTGCTGTCCCTCCACCGTTCCAAGCAAGATGTCCTTCTACAAGAATTGGTCCCTTCTGGCCATGTGCCCAAAGTATGTGAGATGAAGCATCAAAATCTTATCGTCCAAGGCGAAACTTGGTTTCACCCTATCCAAGATAGACCTCTTTGTTCTGCTGGCAATTCAAGGTATGTCCAAGACCCTTCAACAGCCCAACTCAAAGGCATCAATTCTTCTGTCATCCTTAGTCATTGTGCAGTTCTCTGATGCATAACATAATTGTGAAACTATTGCCTGAATCCAGTGCACCTCAGTCTCTAGACTGACATCATTGCTCCTCAGCATTCTTGAGAGATCCCTGACAGCAGACAATGACTTCCACAATGCAATTCATGTGTTGATTTCCTGACTGTTGGTGGCAAGGGTGTTGATTTTGGAGTCAGGAAAGGTGAAATTTTTAGCAACCTCAATCTCTTCTCCATCTGTCATGATGCTAGCAATTGGCCCAGATAGATCAACCAAGATCTATCTTATATTGTTGCTAAAATATCTCTAGTGCCATGGCCTCTTCTAAATCCACTTGTATTTCTGAAAGTTTTCTGTTAATGTACTTTGTCCTGACATTAAGCTTCAAGTCATATTGAAGACTACAGTCCTTACTTCTACAGCAAATACTTCAGGTCCTCCTCAGTTGAGCAACAAGAAAGGTATCATCTGTGTAATGCAGACTGTTGATGAGTCTTCCTCCAATCCGGATGCCACAATCCACCTTATACAGTCTAGCCTCTCAAATAATATTTCACATACAGATTATGAAAGGAAGGAGAGAAAACTCATACCTTACACACACCTTTGCTAATTTTGAACAATGTAGTGTTTCTTTTCTCTGTTCTGATGACTGCCTCCTGGTCCAAGTATAGGTTCTGCATGAGCACAATCAGGATTCCCATTCTTCTCTATGTTAGCCATGACTTGTTGACATAGTTAAATGCCTTTGCATAGTCACTGAAGCACAGATAGATTTTTTTTAAATACTCTTTGCTTTCAACCAAGATCTATCTGACATTGTTGATAAAATATATCTAGCACCATGGCCTCTTCTAAATCCAGCTTGCATTTCTGGTAGTTTTCTGGTAATGTACCTTTCCAATTATTTTTGGATAATCTTCAGTAGGATTTTGCCTGTATATGATAGTAGTGATATTGTTTAATAATTTCCAAATTCAGTTAGATCATCCTCTTTTGGGGTAGGAATAAATATGTATTTCTTCCAGTCTTAAATTTGCAGTTTAGCCACATAAACATAAAGAGAATAAATTTATATTTGTAATAAACTATCCATTTGTGGTATCTCTGTTTCAACAGTACCATATAAAGCTAGTCCATATTTCACTTTTTTTGCTGCTTTCTTAATTTTTATTGCATAACTGATTCATTCCAGACTACAAACCTTGGTTGAAATTCTTTTTTTCAATCATCTTTTGTTTCAGAGTTTGTCACCTACATGTTAATAATAGTTGCACTACAGGCCTTCCTTGTACAATTGCAGATAGTCTACTATAACTCACAACATTACACTTCAGGATAGATCATAAAATGTTCATTTTTATTATGAATGTGACACCATTCCTCTTTATATTTTTATTTCTAGCATAATAAACTATATGATTTTCTGATTCAAAATGGTCAATACTAGTCTACCTAAATTTACTAACGGCTAGTATATTGAACTTTATGATGTTAATTATTATACTTTTCACTTAATTTCTTACAACTTTTATTTTCCTAAACCAAGAGGCTGTTGTCAGGATTGAGTTAGGGGACATTGTTATTTGTTGTTGTTGTTAGCTGCTTTCAAGTTGAGTAGGACTCATAACGACCCTATGAAGAACAGACCTGAACCCTGTCTTATCCTGTGCTATCTTCACACTTCCTGACACACTAGAGCTCATTTCTGCAGTCAAGGGTCAATCCTCTTGGATGAGGCTCTCCCTCTCCTTCACTGATCATCCAACTTTCCATACATCATACCCCCCTCCAAGAGATTGCTCTTCCTATCAATATATCCAAAATATGTTAGGTGAAGCTTCATCATTCTTACCTCCAAAGATCTTTACAGATGCACCGTCTTTAAGACCTATTTGATCAAATTTTGTATTAACAGTAATTTATTCATTGCTAATAATTTTTAAAGGACACAAGCGATGGCTTTACACATGGATCTTGCCTGATGAGTATCATAGGGATCATATTTATTATCTCTGTGGAAGAAATCTTTGGAAAAGCTCAATATCAGCAGTCAAGACTAGGTCAGGTATCGACTGTGGGTCAGATCATTAATTTATTTATATGGAAGTTCAACTTGAGGCTGAAGAAAATGAAAATACATTCGTAGGAACCAAGATATGATCTTCACTCAATTCCATATGAACTTCAAAATCATCTTAGGAATACATTTGAGGCATAGAACAACACTTATTAAAGACCAGGAAAATTGTGGGATGATATCAAGGATATCATCTATGAAAAAAGTAAAAGATCATTACCAAAAAAGAGGAGAAGAAAAAACTCAAAATCCATGTTAGAAAGACTCTAAAACTTGTACTAGATTGTTGGGAAATCAAAACAAAGGAAAACATACTGCAATAAAAGAGTTGAATGGAAGATTTCAAAGGGCAGTTAGAGAGGACAAAGAAAAGTAATGGAATGTGTAAATATGTAGAATTTGAGAATAAAAAGGGAAGAACTCTCTCTGTGTTTCTCAATTTGAGATAACGGAAAAATAAATTTAAACCTCGAGTTGCAGTATCAAAAGATGCTATGGGCAATATAGTGAATGACCCAGAAACTATCAAAAGAAGATGGAGGGAACACAAATAATCAGTATACCAAAAAGCCCTGAAAGACACTGGAAAGCTTCAGGAAGGACCATATGAGTAGGAGCCAATGATAACAAAGGAAGACACAAAAGTGGCATCACAGGCATAGGCAGAAAATAAGGCCTCAAAAATTGATGGGATACAATTGACATGCTTCAATTAGCAGATGCTGCCCTGGAAGCTCTCAACAATTCATGTCTAGAAATTTAAAGAATGACTGTCCAGCCAATGGATTGGAAGAGGTCTATATTTTTTTTCTTTTCTTCCCAAGAAAGGTGATCCAATTGAATGTGATAACTATTAAACTATATTATTAATATCACAAGCAAGCAAACCACTCCTGAAGAGCATTCAAAAATGGCTAGCACAGAATATAGATAGGAAACTATCAGAAGTCCAAGCTAGATTTAGAAGAGGCTGTGGCACCAGGGATAGCATTGTTGATGCCAGATGGACTTGAGCTGAGACTAAAGAATCTAAAAAGAATGTCTATTTGTGATTTATTTATTATGCAAAGGCATTTGATTCTGTGGATCATAAGAAGTTGTGGCTGACATTGAGAAAAACGGAAGTCCCAAATCACTTAATTGTGCTCTGCAGAAAAACACACCTAGATCAAGAGGCTGTTGTACAAAAAGAGCAGTGGGACACTGCACAGTTTAAAATGAAGAAAGGAGTGTTTCAGAGTTGTATTCTCTCCCCATATCTATTCAATCTTTATGTTGAGCAAATTATTCGAGAAGCTGGACTCTATGAAGGGAAATGTGACATCAGGATCTGAGCGAGACTCATCAATAACCTGCATTATGGAGATGACACAAACTTGCTTGCTGAAAGTGAGGAGGACTTGAAACAATTGTTGCAGAAGATCAAGGAATGGAGTCTTGAATGTGGATTACATCTCAATGTCAAGAAAACAAAGATTCTTACCACTAGATTGAGAGGCAACATCATAATGGATGGAGAAAAGATTGAAACTGTCAGCAGCTGCATCTTACTTGGATCCCCAGTGAACATCTTTGGTACCAGCAGTCAGGAAATAGGAGACACATAGCATTGGGAAAGTCTGAAGTTACATACCTCTCCAAATTATTGAGTAGTAATGATGCCTGTTTGAGAACAAAGGTATGTCTGATTCAGGCCATGTTCTTTCTGATAACTTGCTTTGCATCTAAGAGCTGGCCAGTGAGTAAAGATGACAGAAGAATTGATGCCTTTGAGCAATGTTGTTGGAGAAGAGCACTGAACAACCCATGCATGGATGGCCAAAAGAACACTAAGGATATTACAAGGATTAAATGAAGAAAGAAGTACATTGGAGTTATATCGTTATACTCATTTAATCTGTATGCTGAACAATTTATTCAAGAATCTGAACTTATGAAGAAGAATGTGACATCAATATCTGAGGAAGACTCATAAATAAACTGTGTTATGCAGATGACCCATTTTTTACTTGCTGAAAATGAGGAGGATTTGAAGCATGTACTTAGAAAATTTAAAAAAGAAATACAGCCTTCAATATGGATTGTGTCTCAATATCAAGAAAACAAAACTTTTACCAGTGGGTCGATAGGCAATATCATGATAGATGGACAAAGGATTGAAGTTGTCAACAATTTCATCTTACTTCATACCACCTTCAATACCTTTGGGAGAAAGACTCATCAACAACTTACCTTATGCAGATGACATCATCATGATTGCTGAACCTGAAGAGGACTTGAAGCTCTTGCAGAAAATCAAGGACTGTATATTTTAATATGAATTGAAGCTCTACATCAAGAAGACAAAGATTCTCACCACTGAGCCAATTGACAGCACCATGAAAGACAGAGCAGAGATTGAGGTTGTTAGCAATTTCCGCTTTCTCGTCTCTATAATCAATACTCTTGGCATGAGCAGCCAAGAAATCAAAAGATGAACTAATTACAATGGGAAAATTTGTTCTCCAGCAACTTTCCAGAGTACTGAGGAACAATTATGTCAGTCTAGAGACTAAGATGCACCTGATCCAGACCATGGTCTTCTCAATTACTTGCTATGCTTCAGAACATTGGACAATGACTAAGGATGACAGAAGAAGAATCTGTCCTTTTGAGCTATGATGAGAAGATTACTGGTTATCCCATGGACTACCAATAAAACAAACAAATATGTCTTGGAGAAAGGGCAGCCAGAGTGTTCCTTGGAGTCAAAGATAAATGTTTGTCTCATATACTGTGAGCATGTTGCTAGGAAAACTATTCCTTGGAAGTGAACATCATACTTAAAAAGGTGGAGTGTTCATGAAAGAAAGGAAGACTGTCAGCCAGATGGATTGGCACAGTGACTGCTGCAATGGGTTGTAGAGTGTCAGGAAGTGAAGATGGTACAGGCCAGGACAGGGTTCAAATCTGTTTTTCATAGAATCACTATGAGTTATACTCAACTTGATGGCATCTAACAAGAACAACATACTGCACATTCTATGTTCTAATTATTAATGTACATCTTAAGATGTTTCTCCAACAGCTTCATATTTTTAGTATTTTCCAACCTTTTGGCTCAAGGCCCAACAAGTTTCCTCTCCTATTCATAGAGATTACCAAAGCTCATTATTTCAGAAATGGATAACCAATCTGTTTCTTAGTCTGTCTTATTCTAGAAGCTTCAGTGACACCTGTCTCTCATAAATGACCTTTCTGAGATAAAAAAATTTAAAAAGCCCCCAAGTAATAAAACTGGTGTTATAGCTTCTAGCATGACAGGAAATACAGAACATCAGAATAAAATAAAATGACCAATAAGTTCCATACACATAAGAACAAATTCTGAAGCAAAACAACATAAAAATAAATACATCAAAACAAGGGGAACATATATATTATTTCTTCTCTCTATGATATGAAATAATGATATAAAACAGATAAGTGTAGATGTAAGAGCCCAATTTGAGAAGACAAAGAAAATTATACTGTGAAATTTGCAAAAAGTTGGAGTTGTAAAACAAGAAAGAAAGAACACACAAAAGGGAAAACACATTCTGTGTTTCTCAAGCTGAAAAGACTGAAAAAAAAGCTCAAGGGTAAGTTACAATATTGAGGGATTGAATGGTAAAATTTTGAATGATGCAGGCAGCATCAAAAGGAAATGGAAATAGTCTAGAGTTACTATATCAAAAATAATTGATTGACATTGAAACATTTTTTGAAGTATAATATGATAAAAAAACCAATGCTAGTTAAGAAAAAAAGCCAAACTGCACTGAAAACATTGGCAAAAACAAGGTTTTAGGAATTGGGGAGAGGGACTGTATAACAATGAAAGAATTTTTCATTAACTTTTCAAAGAGAAGAATGAACTGGAGAGGATGGCTGGGCAGGGATTAAAGTGCAAAAATGAATGAATGGAAATCCAAAATCTCTGCAAATTTTCATTAAAATTAATAATAATAATAATAATAATATTTTAGGAATTGATGCAATAAATTTTAAATGTTTCAAAAACAGAAGCAGAACTGGACCTGTTGACTAAACTGTTCTAAAAACTTTGGAAGACAGTTACCTAGGCAACTGACTTTAGAAGAGATTCATATATGTTCCCCTTCCAAAGAAAAGTGATCCAAAAGAGAGAAGAAATAATTGAACAAAATCATTACTATCACATATAGTTTGAAGTGTGGCTGATTCAGGCCATGGCCTTTTAAATTATTTGCAATGCATCAGAGAGCTGAGCAATGAAAAAATATTACAGAAGAATTATTTATGCCTTTCAGTTGTGGTGTTGGAAAAGAGTACGGAATATTCCATGTACTCGCAAAAGAACAAACACGTATGCCTTGGAATAAGTGAACCCAGAGTGCTCTTTGGATGCAAGGATGATGAAGCATCATCAGACATACTTTGGGCATATTTTTCAGAGAGATTATTCCTTCAAAAGGGACATCATGATTGGAAAGAAGTGAAGTCAATGAAAGAGAGGAAGATCCTCAATAAAGACTGCAACAATGAGCTCAAGTGTATCAGACTTGACGAGGTTAGCACAGGGTTCAGGTGTTTTTCATAGGGTCGCTATGAGTAGTACTGAATAACACCTAATAATAGCAGTAACATTTTTTCTATTTAAAGTATTTCAACTTTTTTTCCTTTCTGATGCTTCTATATCTTTATTGATTTCTGTGTGGCATTACATACCTTAAACTCCATTTGTTGACTGCTATCTTATATTTTCTGTTTCAAGGATTCTAGCATTTTTTCAAAGAACTCACTTCTGTATTTCTATTAAAAATTGATTTTTTATAAGTTTCCTTAATTACTTTTTAACTGAGCATATTCAATTTCATCCTTGTATTCAAAGGAAAATATTACTGAATATAAAATTCATGCTTGACATTGTTCTCTTTCTTTTCTTTCATATTTTATTTTGTGCTTTTTCATTGTCTTATTGTCTACTGATAAGTCAGAGCTTAATTTTCCTTGTTCTCCTTCAGAAGTAACTTCTAATTTTTTTCTAAGCTGATTTCAGGGTTCCTTTCTTGTAATTGATCCTCTATTGGTTCTGAGGGAGAAATATGTACAATTCTTTCCATACATTTTACAGCCTAATAAAAACTTAGGAAAATCAGCTATGAGTAGGTTGGACTTCATTTTTTTAATGACATTGACTTTTGACTTTGCAATCAGTGAATTATTATTGAATTCTTTAATAGGATTCATTGTGTAACTTTTATGACAAATTTTAATGTACATATGAGTTCTAACAAGTTTCTGTTACATTAAGAAATGCTTTCTTCAAAACTGGCTAAATAAAACTGTTTGTGTAACTTCTGCTATAAATGCTAATAATTGAAGTAAAATCAAACTCAGATCAACTCATCTTATTCCTATCAAACAGAACTTATTCAAAGCTGCTTCTCCAACAGATTTTTAAAAGCTGTAAATGACATTCTAGATCTCATTAACTACTGGAGTCAGTGTTTGAATCTCTTAGAGGAGACCTTCGTTTGCTTAATTCTGTAACTGAGAAATTTTTTTATGTTCTACATCATTTATGTTGTATTACAATGTATGTAAAAACAGTAATCTGTAAACTATGCTTTTCCATAACATCTTAAAAAAATATACATCTAAATGAATGCATTCTGCATAAATATTTTTAAACACAACAGTGATCTATTTGCATCTTTTGCTAATGCCTCTATTTACTTGCTTTGGCATAAAGAATGCTCCAATGAACCTCTGTGTCCTGTGTGTGTGGGGGGGGGAAATGTATAAATGTATCTGATATTGCTCTTAGATGTAATGCTAATTAATGTTAAATCACAAATAATCAGTATTTTAAATAGAAAAAAAGGAAAAACCTGTCAATTATCTGGAGGGAGATTATCCACATTTTTTCTGTGTATTCGAGCTGGTACCCTTTCACTTACCATCACAGCTCTCTATGGACTACTTCACCAAAATTCCTTAATACTTTAAATAAAGAAGCAAACATCATAACAAACTGGGATAAGTCTTTAAAAAGCTAGGGCAAATTTTATTCTAGTGAATTCCAGTACTATGGGGAACATGGTGTGTTTTACGGAAGATGCTTAAATATTCTTTCAATAGATCAAAAGTTTTCGCAGTTGGGACCCTGGGATAATTTCAAATTTTCTCACAGAAAAGAAAACTACATAATAAAGATTAGTCTATCAAAGTAAATTAGATAAGAAAACCTTAGGCAGGGCTAACTGCTTTGTGTTTAGTATTGGAAAGGAGATATGAAACCTCGTTCTATGTAATTAGATCTTTTGGGAAGGACAGGAGATTACACTTGAGTTTTAGGAGATTCTTTAACTGATATACTGTTATTCAATATTATTTCATTTCTCACAGTAACTTTTCATTAACATCTAAATACACATATATACACACAGTTAAAAATTATTGGATTGTTTTTACTTATTTCCCTTCTACCATGGTAACAGAGATCTTCCATTATGGCAGAGATCAGAGATTGCTAAGTGAAGGTGACCTCTAATACCTGTCTTATGGAGGCAAACAGTTTCTGATTGATGTGCTTTCTTAGGTAAAACTAACTTACTTTCCATAATTCCATATACTATCTTTCTCTATTGCTCTTTTAAAAAGCATATTCATGACTCTTACACAAATTTAAAATGAATACAAAACAATGTTGTTTAGCAAAGTAGTAAAATCTGATTGGTTCACATAGAATGCTAATATTTACATTTATGCAGTGAGGGAATATAAAAAAACATTTACCCAAAAATGTAAAAAATTATTTTCCATAAAGAAATAGTAAGTTACACTAGAGATTGACCTGGACCTGTATAGTTTAGCATTTCTGAGAACATAAATCCTTGCATATCATGAGTTTTCTGTGTGTTGTTGAGTTTTAAATCATAAGATCTAAAAGGTACAAATAATTTGCTTGTGTGGCATAAGGAATAAAAAATACCAATTAATATTTCTTACTGTTATTTATTCATTTATTATTTGCAAAAACATTAACAGGTTATCTTTACACTTTATTTTTTATTCTTATTTTATATTTCTTTCTTTACAAAATATATATACATTGCATTTCATACTATTCTTCATTCACATTGTATTTTATACAATTGTTCACATTCTTTATGTTTTATAAAATTAATCACCATTCGAGTATGCTCGTCCCTTACCCTGTTTTTTCAGGTCCCCTCAGATGTACTTTATATTTTTAAATGACAAAAATTAAAAAACAACAACGTAGAGTATATTAGACTCTAACATGCAGGTTATATTAGTGGCAGCTCCTAGTTTCATGTCTATCAAACCTAAACATGGTACCATAAAATAAATAGGCAACATTTTCTTTCCTTATGGAATTCTTTTCTAGCTACATAAGTAGTTAACTTTATTTACTTCAGAAACTTTAGGATTATTCCTTTTTGTGTCATCTGTGAAAGCAATATAAAATTAAATTAAGGTCAATAAAAAGCTAATAAAATAAACCACAGTAAGAATTTAATTGAGAAAGCTGCAAGGAGTGGACATTTGGAAATTATTAATACCGTAAGGGAATATGCAATAATAATAGATGTGAAATTATCTAGACTTTGCAATGTTATAAAATCAAAATGGAAAATCTAATTTTGGGCTGTGAATGAACTAGTACGATATCACATTATGAAATATGAAGAAAGCATTTACTTCAGGGTATTAGAGGATGGAAATCAAATCGTTGAATGGAAGCAAAAGCAATATAAAATGAAGAGAAGATTATAAAACTGGAATAAAAGTGTGAAGAGAAATATATATATGATTTTTTAAAGTCTCTATGCAGTTTATACAGAATATCAGTAAAACTGTGTCAGAACTTGTTTAATTTGCCAACTCAATGGATTCTCATTACATACTCATGTAACTGTGTTTTTTACAAAGTAATCTGATCAAAATAGTTCTGGGAGGGAAACATGTTAAATTCAATAAATGGATAAAAGACTAAAAAGAAAGGGTCTTAAGAGAACCATTGAATCTACAATATACTTAGACACAACTTGGCCTAACTTCCTCCTGCAGAGCTGCTGGTAGATTTGAATCTCCAGAAAGGAATGATCTTTGAATTAGAAGTGTACCTTCCTATAGACTATGCCTCCAAGTACTCTCTTAAATATATACATTTATCCTTACTAGATAGATACCTTATGATATCTTAATATATATAAATAGCTATCTAATATCTACCTAAATCTATCTTTCTATCTATCTATCTATCTATCTATCTATCTATCTATCTATCTATCTATGCCAAGGTAGCTCTGCTAGCCTAGAGGTAAGAAACTGCACTGCAATCCCAAAGGCATTTGGTTCAAACCCACCAGATTTTTCACAAGAGAAGGATCAAAAATCTTTCTGTGCAATTAACTAGCTCCAAAAACCCATCGTAGGGTTGGGTATTCTGACGTTAAGGTACACAACAACTAAATATTTATGTGTTAATTTACAATGCCCCAAAATTTTATTAAATGGCTCTAAATATAACCAATATCACTAAACAAGTACTTTTTTTCTCCTACATTCACATAAGTATACTTCTGTCATAAACATTTCTTTTTCCACATCTCATATCATGAGTTCATCTTGGAGAGGGTGAAATCAAGTTTTTCCTTGGAGACAATGGTTTTGAAACTGCATATCACATGCTCTGGCGAAGTTGGGACCAGTCCGTGGTGAAAGACATTATGTTTGGAAGGGACAGGTCAGGAGAGGAAGACTACGGCTGAGATGAACTGACCCAGTAACCGGGGTACATGGTATCGGAGTGTCTGAGTCAGTGAGATTGGCTCAGAATAGTGCCAGATTCAGAGCTGCTGTGTATAGTGTTCAATGAGTCACAGGTGACTCCATGGTACATAACAACAACATATCTTGAAGAAAATATACATCTCAAATACTAAACAAAATTCTGTTTAGCTGTAAAACAGGGATTTTGGCGGTCTAGTGGATAATGGGTTGTACCGCCAATGGAAAGATTCAAAGCCATGAGCTACTCTGTGAGAGAAATATAGGCAATCTCCTCTTAAGCATTTTATAGCTTCTGAAAACTGACTTCTGAAAACTGAAGGTCAGTTATGAGTCAGTTTCAACATCACAGCAATGAACAAGTACTACTACTATAAAACACTTCAAATAAAGCTTTATATATAATTTATCACAGAGTCAATGGATTGTTGTTAAGTGCCCTTGAGTTGAGCTTGAATTACAGTGACCTTATGAATAAAAGACCTGAAGTTTTTTCTATAACTATTACCATTGTTTTAAGTTCACAGAGTTTCTAGAGGCATCTTGTTTAGGAAGTGGATGCTACTCCTATTTCCAAGCTTTTCTTAATCTGAGAGCTCTACCAAACATTGTCTGCGATGGGTAACCATTATAGCATTTGGCACATCAGTGACACAGCATTCAGCAACACAGCAACCCCAAGTATCTCAGTAAACGAATTGACAGACCAATGCTGTAGCACTTACAAGAATGTTCATAAATAAAGCTTTGTATAGGATATATTACAGAGTCAATGATATAGCTTTGTTAAATGTCCATTTGATATAGTCATTGGTTTATTTAGGGTCACTAGAAGTTACAGGCAAGTGACGGCACGTAACAACAACAACATTTGACTTCAGAAAATTAACATATCAACCCATTTTTGAGAGGTAAACCATTGATTTAAATTCCTTTATATTTTGATATATATTTTGCTATATAATAGAAAGCTTTTCCCCTCCCTATTTTTTATTGTGATTGTAATGAATGTTTACAGAAAAATTGGATTTTCATTTATAGTTGCACATTTTCCTCCCTATTCCCTAGTTCATCTTTTAAAAAAAATATGTATTCATCTTGCATAATTTCCTCCTTTCTCCCATCCCCCAATCACTTTGCTATACAACTCTTATTCTTGACTGTTGTCATACAAATAATGCCCAATGATATATCCCTTTTAAACAATTCTTTCCTTCATCTCTTCCAATACAGTGTTCATTATTTATCCCCTCTTAGTTACTCCGCAACCCATTTCAATACTGCTTTATAATAGTGAGATTTTGTCTTTTTGTTACTGAGATATTTCACTCAACGTAATGTCCTCCACTGTGACACTGATGTGTCAAATGTGTTAATGGTTGGCTACCCAATGCAGACAGAGAGTGGGGTGGAGCTCCCTGATGAAAACAAGCTTGGAAGGAGGAGTGGCATCCACTTCCATAATAGCTTGCCTCCAGAAACCCTATGAACCTGGAGAGAGGATGAAAGGCACCCAAGCATCGAGGACTCTCCTTCATAGGGTCGCAATGAGTAGCCTGCAACTCGACGGCACTTAACAACAACAACAACAATGTGCTCCATGATTATCCGCGGTGTGTAGTATTTTATGAGTTCCTTGTTTTTCGGTTCTGTATATTGTTCCATTATGTAAATATACCACAGTTTGTGTTTTTTTATCCATTCACTTGTGGACACTTGGTTTGCTTCCATCCCTTTGCTGTATCAATTAACACTGAAATAAATATGGGTGTGCATACATCTGTTTGGGTGAAGTTTCTGGTTTTTTTTTAGGGTATGTTCCTAGTAGTAGAATTCTATGTCAAATGGCATCTCTATTTCCAACTTTCTGAGAAAGAACCAGACCATCTTCCACAATGATTGTACCATTTTGCATTCCCCCCAGTAGTGAATAAGAGTTCTAATCTCTCCATAATCTCGCCAGCATACGTCCACTGTCAAAGAAAAGACAATAAACAAAAACAAGTCTATCTTGGAGGAAGTGCAACCAGTATGCTCCTTAGAGGCAAAGTTGGTAAACTTTGTGTTACATGCTTTGGTTGTGTTTTCCAGAGAATTCAGTCCTTAGGAAAAGACGTCATTCTGGGAAAGTTTCAAAGTCAAGAGTACGGCTCAAGTATATCAGAAATACTAGGGATCGCACAGGATGGTTTAAGGTCAGATCTTTCATAATAGTTATTATGAGTCTTATGTTAATAGTTATTATGAGTTATTATGGTATTAGTTACTATATGGGTCACAGTAGATTCATCACATAACAATAGATGATGTTTTCTATAGGCTTAGTGGTGAACATTTTTGTTTGCTTGATGTTGAGATGCAACCCATATTGAAGGGTGTAATCTTTGATTCTCTTCAATAAGTATTTCAAGTCTCTTTCACTTTCTTCTTTATAACACTGTATTTAGTGAGACAGCAGTCCAGATGCCACTTTTTTCCCCATAAATACCAACTGTTTGAGTTATTTGCTCAGAATACATATTGAATAATTACAGAAAAAAGAATCTACCTCTTATGCACACCTTTCTTTCTTTATTTTATTTTTTTAAATTTAGCAAATCAGGTGAAAAATATTTATTAAGGTAATGAAAAAAATGTTGTTGTTGCTGTTGTTCCATTGAGTCATAGGTGACTCACAGCGACCCTATGAATGAAACACCTGGATGCTTATATAACAACAATAGCATAGAGAGATCAGTTGGTCTAGGAGACAGAAAGTGATGCTACCACACCAAAGGTGTGTGACTCTACTCCACTGCTCTCAAGCCTGCCTCTAATTGTTTTTGGTTAACATTCTTCTAGGTTGTATAGACTTGGTCTGTCTGCTTGCTGTACAGAGGTAACTCGTGGTTGTTGTGAAGCTGAACACTGTGTCACTTATGTGTCAATTCTGAGAATGGTTACCCATGATGGACAGTGTTTGGTGGAGCTCCCTGATTAAAACAAGCTTGGAAGCAGGAGTTGCATCCATTTCCAAACTATCTTGCCTCTGGAAACCATATGAACCAGGAGAAAAAACCAAAGTTATACAAGTGTCCATGTCTTTCATTCATAGTGTTGCTATAAGTCACCTACAACAACAAAGCAAAAAACACATGGTTGGTGAAACACAGGTCATGTGAAAGAGTTAAAAAAAAAAAAAAAGAAAGAACGAAAAGGCAGAAACACTTCCAGAAGGTCAGAGATAGACACAACACACCTTTTTGCATGCTGCCAGAAATAGAAGGTGCAGCCTCAAGTGGGGCCTGCAATTTATTGTCTCCATTCTGATGAGACTAGTCATAGCCTAGCCTCACCTAGGGACCTGTGGAATCGGTTGGGGTTTGGAAGGAAGTAACTTTTTAATCTTGATGCATCTGTCTTTGACATCCTTTTTTATTTCTTCCGAGAAATTTTACTTTTAGTCTTCTTCTATGGGAGGGGGAGAGAAAGAGAAGGCGACAGGAACTGACCAGTTAGCAATTCTGTCTCTTAACATTTCCCCCCCCTCGATGAGATGGATCGATTCTGTGTTGGGATGAGTGTGTTTGAGATGGTGAGGTTGGCACAGGATAGAACGGCGTTTAGGGCTCTTGTACATAGGGTCACTATGAGTCGCAAGCAACTTGATGGCACATAACAACAACAACATTTTCCCCTGAGAGGTGTTAGGCCATGATTGTTCAGGGAATTGAATAGGGAGGTCTTTCTGGTAACTTCAAAACTTCCTATAGAGTCAACTATGAGTCAATTTCCAACTTGACAGCAATGATTTGAAAGAATAAATTAATCATTTTTTTTTTAGTTCTCAGGGATGTTTTGCAGAGTATTTTGGTACATCTTAAGATTGTAAGTAATAAATATTAAAATTTACTACATTCTTGAAAAATTAAAATATATATTGTAATTTATTAACAAATATATCAGAAGTGTGTGTGTGTGTAAATATACTAAAAAGTTAAATTCTCACTTTTATTGAGTCAATTCCAATGATAAGTCTCATAGTGATGATTTGTTGGGTTTGTCAGTAAATCCTGATAGGAGAATAGTGCCCATCTTTCAAACATGAAGCTATGGGTATATCTGAGTCATTAGAGATATGTAGTGGTGTTATTTGTTTATTTATTTTCAGTTAGCAGCACAACTTGGAATAGATTACACCACTAGAGTGCTATCTTTTATATACATATTTGTTGTTGTTAGGTGCTATCAAGTTGACATTAACTCAGTGATCATACGAACAACAGATCAGAAACTTGTCCTAACCTGTGCCATCCATATGATCTCAGATATGCTCGATCCCATTGTTATAGTCACTCTGTCAATCTATCTTATTGAATGTTTTCTTTTAGGTCTCTGGTCCCGTTTTCATCTTCTGATCTTCCTCATTCCCTAGCATGAGTATATTTCCAAGGACAGATAGCCCCTAACAAACCCAAAGTATGTGAGATAAAGTTTGACCACTCTTGCCTCTAAGAGCACCCCAGATGCATTTTCTCCAAAACAGATTTCTGTTTTGGAAATCTGTGAGGTATTCAGTACTCTTCTCCAATATTACAACTCAAAGACATTGATCCTTCTTCTAGTATTCTCATTCATTTTCTAACTTCAGCTACATAGGAAACTATCAAAGAACATTGCCCATCTTTCTCCTATGTAGCAGCTAGAGGATTCATAGTGCTTTTTGTGGAGTTTAGCTGGGTAAATTCTTCCAAACTAGACCATAAGAGCTCCCAAAATGAATGGATTTTTTAGATAACACAAAAATCCCACAAGATGGCAGGAGTGCCTCATATATGTCAGTCTCCATTATTTTATTTCTTTTCACCCTCTTTGCATCCATATCTGGTATTCTGTTGCTTAACCTTTTGTTAGTTTTAAATATATGTCTCAAGATGCATAAAAGGGATATGAGAACAGAAAGAGGTAAACATATTGAAGAAAAACAGCACTTAGTTACTTCTGAAGAACATTAGTAAAATCTTGAAAATTAGTACCATCTTGTGTTTTAGACTGAGAGGGAAAAATGAGAATATGAAAATAAGAATAAGCATCAATTTGTTGGGATACTATATGACAAACACTGATTGTTGCTGTTGTTGTTGTTGAGTACCATCAAGTCAGAACTGACCCATTGCTGACCCTCCAGCGGGTTTCAGAGGCAGTTAATAGGAGGAAGGAGATTGTCCAAACCTTCACCTCTACAGTAGCTGCTCTATTTGAACTGTATGCTTTAGGAATTGCAGTGCAATTTCTTACCACTAGTCTGCTAGAGCTCGAAAAAACATTATTGATTTTCATCCAGCCTTTTGAAGAGAACTTTGACAGTGGACTTCTCAGTTAAATATATGTCTTGATTTACTACTGTTGGTAGCCAGGGCTACCATTGAACGACGGTGTCCTAGTGGCAAGAAGCTGTGCTGTAATCTCGAAGGCACGCGGTTGGAATCCATCAACTGCTCCATGGGAGAAGGATGGGTACTCTGCTCCCAAACGATTAACGGTCTCTAAAAGCCCATCAGAGGTTAGCTATCGGTTGGTTCCAACTCGATGGTACACGATAATTACACCATATAGATGCTGATTAGAATATGGTAAAAAATATTTCTGAAATTGCAATTGTAATATCTTCAAAACATAATAAAATTAGTACCACTAACACATTGTACATATGAAATTACTCACCCCTGTCATGGAGTAGATGTCTACTTTTAGTTACTCTATAAGACAGAGTTTAAATACTCCATAGTATTTCTGAGGTTGTTAAGCCTCACAGAAGAAACCAGTTTACTTCCCCCTATAGAGAATCTGGTGGTTTTGTGGGGCAACATTTAGCCCACTGTGCCACAGGGCTCCTAAAATGCTAATCCCTAAATAAAAGGTTTCCTTTAATTTTACTTTCAAGAAATGAATATTCTATTGGAAATTGATTTAGAAAGATTCTACGAGAAGATGTTGTTGTTATTTTTGTTGATTGCCTTCGAGTGGAGCACTACACATAGCGAGCGACCTGAAGCCCCTCTACAATTATCGACAGTTATCAAAGTTCATAAAGTTTCCAGAGGCATGTTATTCAGGAAGTGGATGCCACTCCTGAATCCAATCCCTAAGTAAAAGTTTTCTTTTCATTTTAATTTCAAGAAATAAAGATTCTATTGGAAATTTATTTAGAAAGATTCTAAGACTTGATATATGTTTGAATTTAAGAAGTAAGAATTCCTAGATTTTAACAAACTGGATCTTAAAGGATCTTAATTTTTTGGATTGCTTCCCAGATTTGATTTTTTTTTACCTGTAAAATGGGAATGATTTTTATATTATAAATAGTATCATAAATAAAACACCTAATACATAAATAATGAGTTTCCATTAACCCAATACAACTCATGGTGGCCCAAAGTGTGTCATAAGAAGACTTTGCATAACAGAATTCCTAATGGCTATTTTCTTTGGATTGTTAAGTCTTTTTCCAAAATGTCAGTGGATGAATTAGAATCTTCATCCTTTTGGTTAAATACCAAGGAAACTCCACTCAGAAACTCCTCATATGTAATAATTACAGCAGTCTTATAATAGGACAAAATAAAAATATCCTATATGTTTGCTGAGGCTCTCATCTTTATGAAAACAAATTACCCTATCTTTCTCTCAAAGAGTGGCTGAGGGTTCAAATTGCTCAACTTTTGATTATTAATACTTAACCCCTTATCGCTAATCAGAGTTTTACCAATTGAGTTCTTTCTTGTGTTCTCTTGAAAGACTAAAGCCTTTGTTTACTGTTTTGTACTATTTCTCTCCTGTTTATAAAATAAATTTTCCAGTAGTTCCTTTCCTAAGGTCTTGTATCTTAATTTTACATTTATTATATGAAACACACAATACTTTATGCCTTATGATGTTATCTGGTCGATCATAGCAGTAAAAGATAATTAAAGACGTGACTTATTAGCAAGCAAATTTGTTTTCTTTATCCTTAAACTTACTAAAAAGTTGATGAAGTCACAACACAGATAATACTACATATTTTGCCTTTAGTTTAGGTGAAAAATTGATGAAGTCATATACATATTACTTTTTAGTACAACATGAAGATTGACATTGCCTAAAAGAATAAAGCTTAATGCTGTGTGTGCCCTGTACAAGGCTGAGACAAAGATGAAACAGAGTTTCTTGGTAATAACATGTATGAACACTGTAAGAATTTCAGTGTCATGCCAAAAATCCCACTTGCTTAAGGAAAAATAAATTTGCACACAGAAGAATAATGTACTATGTTTGTTTAGTACTTTCAACAATAACCAAACACCAAATCAATCCATTACTATTAAGTAGTTCTCATTTATGAGAGTCCTCATGCGTTTTCAGCTATCGTCATCAACATAAGTGGACTATCTTATCTATTTCCTGTGGAGTGGCTTGTGGGATAGACAACAAAGAGGAAATCTGTAACTTTAAAACACTATAGAAAAAAATAGCAAAATACTTCTATCTCTCTCATTTCAAAGTACAGTAACAAACTTTGTGAAGCATATTATTGTAACACCAGTAAATTTTGATTAAAGTTGGAAATTGCCAGGGTATAAATGCTGACTCAGTTGAATGAAAGATTATTAAAAGTTACTAAAGAGTGAAATTGAAATATTTAGGAGCATTAGATCTTTGAGAGCGTTTATGAAGGACCTCGCTAGATCACTATCCATAAATAAGGTTGTGGGAGAAAACTCATTTATTGCTTAGTTAACTATCTTGGATACACCATCTTAGTTTGTCTATTCCAGTCAATGACTTAGAGCAGTGTTTCTCAGATCAACGGGTTTCCACTATGTAGACCTACACCAGCTTCCAAGTTAAGTGTAGTAGCTCCACTCTTACTATTTTATGTGTTGGCTGCTAGGTGATATTTGTTGTATGAGAGCTTCAGAATAATTTTGAGAATCCTTGCTTTTATGTAGAAATGTCCACATGAATATCTTAGAGACCAGATTTAGCTGATTGCAATCAATCCCAGTGTAGTGAGTTTGGTTTGCTTTTTTAATATTATTACTATGTTGACATCAATGGATAAAAAGGGAACTCTAGTGGCTTAATGGTAAGGAGTTGTATTGTTGACCCAGAGACCCCAGAAACTAGTGGTTGAATCCTAAGAAACAGCTTCTCATCTCCTCAATTGTGATTTAAAGACTGTGAAAATCTACTGGAAGATCAGCTAGGAGTTAATTCTAACTCAATGGTATGTAACAGCAGTGGGTATACAGTACCAATGATGCTTAGATGCACAAATTTATCTTTTCCTTGAGAAATTGACAACCTTAAGCACAATTACTATTCTGAATGCGAGATCTCTACTGGAACAGATCAATATAATTCAGATACTTTCTGACTGGTCAAGTGAATACATTCTTCTCTACTTCTACATGTGAGGGAACAAAATCATATTTTTTTTAAATAAGGAGAGTAGTACATTTTACTGTGTTTTGTTTCTTGTCAGAGCTATGTTAACTTTGTTAATCACTTACAAAATATAACCCAATGAAATATAAAATTCTCCAACTCTCTTGATGGCATTTTTATAACTGGGCACAGTGAATAGGAATTAGTGATTTAATTAGATGAATAAATAAAACACAAACATACCAGAGAATAAAAGATAATAAGTGAGTTTTTAGATAGGCTTAAAGGATGACATTATAGGGAGGCATGTTAACACTCCCTAAGACAAAAGATAAGTTCACTTCACTTTCTATTAGTTAAAAGGACATAATACTTATTATTGAGAGATCTGAACCTTATATTTGACAAGATTGTTCTTAACTTTTTATTTGGATTTAAATGGTTATCAATTTGGAATTCAGACTGTGATGTAATTTTTTTGAGCTCCTTATGCTATTTAACACATCAGATTTAATGGACAGATACATTGTGTGAAGTCTCAGCAAAGTCTAATTAGCAGTGTCAACTTAAAGACTTTTAGAGTATTGAAAAGAAATGTGTATATTTTACAGTGTAGACTATTCACCATTTGACAAACTGTTGTTAGTGTACAAATAAGCTTGTTGTACAGTGCCATTGAGTGAAACCAACCTGCACCTGGTCCTCCAGTGGGTTTCGGAGGTAGTTAATGGTTTATGAGGAGATTGTCTATGTTTCTCCACTAGATTTAATTGGATACCTTTGGGATTGTAGCGCCACTTCTTACCTTAAGTCACCAGAGCTCCCTCAAAGAAGCGTACAACCACCTATAATAACAACAAAAAGCTCTCATTGCTGCATAGTCAGAATCTACTCATATGTGACTTTCCAATGTGTTTTCAGAGATAGCAGATCACATGGGAAGAGATTACCCATTTTTCTCTTGTGGAATCTTTAATTAATTCAAACCACCAGAACCACGTCACCTTTAGGTTGACTCACAATGTCCAAGGACTATGCCACAGCTAAACACTTTGTTGTAGGTAGGTGCTGTCAAGGTGACTATCACTCAGCTACTCTATCAAAAGGATATTTAATGCCATCATAATGATTTCTACTACGGTTAAGCACGTTGTTGTAGTAACTCTGTCACTCCATCTCCTCAGTGTTCCTCTCTTTCACTGGCCTTCTTCCATTCTCAACATGATGTATTTCTCAGTAAGATGAAATTTCACCTTCAGTAAACACCAAATGTTTGAACATAGATAATTAGGCACAAGACCTGTAATATTCAGCCATGTTTTTTAAGTGTAGTAAGGGGGCAAAATATAGTCCTTTGTACTAAGTTATTACAATAGAGATATACTCAAGAATAGCTGAAAGCCAGTCATGAAAGAAAAAATGTATCATCAATCATCACAGAACGATTGTTTGCTCATTTTGATTTTTCTTTTTGTCTTTTTTATTTTATATTAGTTTGCAAGCAAAATATTATTTTTTTCTGTTGTTTGTTTTTTTCCCTATAATTATATTTTATTAATTTTCATAAACATTTACAGAGATTTTGGGTTTCCATTCATTCATTGTTGCACTATTCTCTCTACCCTCCTCCCAGTTTGTTCTTGTCCAAATGCCACAGTGCTTGTCAAAGCCAGTTCTGATTAATCTTCTTTGTCAGTGTGTCCTTTGCCATTCCCTATTATGTTTCATTTATATCCATCATGTTTCTGTTTCACACATTCTTTCATTCACGTTTCATATGATCATTTCCATACGTTGAGTTTTACAATCACCATTGATCTCTGTCCCCTATAACCACATCTTTTCAGGTCCCAATTGGATCTTTCCTAAGTCCTCCATTTTCTCTTTTTGGACTTTCATACATATCTTATTTTTAATCCTTCTATATTTGCAATAAATGTCTTATATAGTGTTTGTCCTTATGAGACAGTTAATCTATTCAGCATAAGGCTCTCCAACCTCTTCCACGTTATGTAGTAGTACTTTTTGAAATTGTAACTCCTTAGTGATGCATAGTATTTCATTGTATAAATGTACTACAACTTCTCAATCCATTTGTTCGTTGACGGACATTTGGTTTGTTTACATTTACTTCCAAAATAGAAAACACTGCTATTGAACATTCCTGTATAAATCTTAATTTGTGTCTCTGTTCTATTTTCCTTGAGGTATATTTCTAGGAATGGAATGACTGAGTCATATATTTTTTTGTTTTTTTTGGTTATAATTTTAGTGAAAGTTTACAAAAAGGATGAAGATTCATTCATTTATTGGTACAAATTTTCCTCCCTCTCTCAGCCCAAAAATTCACTGTGTAATACATATTTTGTTTCAGATTATTGTCACTCATATAATGTCTAATCATCCATTACTTTCAGATAGTCCTTCTCTTCATCTGTTCCAAGGTATTGTTTCATATATATCCATTCTTTTTCTGCTTCCCCTTACATCCTATATCCATTCTAATAGTGATTTTGTCTCTTTGTGTCTAAGATATTTCACTCAATATAATGTCTTCTAGACTGATACATGCTTTGTGTTTCAAAAATTCAATGCTCTCAGTGTTACAGAATATTCAATTGTTTGAATGTATCACATTTTTTCTATCCATTCATTTGTGGATAGGTATGTGAGCTGCTACCATCTGTTTACTACCGCAAATAATGCTACGACAAACATGAGTGTTCATCCATTTGCTTAAGTCAGAGCTATGGTTTCTGCAGGGTCTCGTCCCAGGAGTAGAAGGGTATCTCCTATAGTACTTTTATTTCCAACTTTTTTAGGAAGTACAGGACTGTCTTCTATAGTAGGAGTGTTGCACTCTTTCTAAGGAGGAAAATAGGTAAGAAGTTCTGATATTCATGAATCCTGGAAAGGATTATTTAAATGTCTTGTGTGGTTTGGTTAAAGAATTGCATGAAGCAGTTTTAGAGAATTGGAGACAAAATAGTCTGGAGAAACAAAACAGTACTTGAGTGGCCCTATAGAAATAGACATTAAACATGTAAACCATTAAGTAGCATGTACTATTTAAGACACAAAATGGAATTTAAATTAAGTGGGATAAAAAGATCTTTTTTATGAATGGATCTGTGAATTAAGTGCCTATAGTGACATGAATGGAAACTAAAAGTAGATCTAACTTGATAGGCTTCCTCTAAAGCAAGGTGATCTGTAAACAACAAATTACATAATGTAAATATCTCATATAATATGATTTTAACTCTATGATGTTAGGAAGGTAGGATTATAGTTTCTTTAAAACATGGTGGCTTTATCTAATGAAGAAGAAAGCTCCTCAAGGATGTCTGGTGTCCCCCGAATAAAATATGTTTGGAGTGTAACAAACTGAGGGCAAATTTTATATAATCTTACATCTGGGTACCTGATTCATGACCTCAAGACTAAAACCAGTCTTTTTCAGTACTTTCCAAGTAGTACTCATTAGAATTTGAACCTGAGAATCTCCAAATTCAGCTATCTGTGACCCTGCTCTCTGATGATGACTTTTGACTTAGTCTGACTCTTCATCCAGTAGTTTCTGAAGCTGTAAGACTGAAATACTACTTGTACACTGATAACTTAGAAACTGTATCCTCTCCAGACATCTCTGTCTTGAAGTATGACTTAAAGATCTGGAAATTGCCAGTCACTACAGGTATGTAAGCCATATACTTGAAATATTTCTCTTTCCCAATAGTGTATGTGGGTGAGTTTCATTAGTTTTCTTTCTCGAGAGAACCTACTATACATAGAAAGTTTTGCATTTTCAACATACGGGGTTCCCCCCTCATTCTGACTTGGGTTATATAGAATAGGTGGCTACAAGTTCAAATAATGTGTCATTTTATAGTTTTGATATGAAAATTACACGTCTATATGTCTAGAAACAACTATAAAAAACAAGAGAGGGAAGGAGTAGGAAGGTATTTGGAAGAATAGTATAATTAAATTCTATTTAGTGATACTGTATTACTTAATAAAGGTCACAACAACAACAACAACATTAAACTTATACTCTACTAACCTGTGATAAATAAAATTAAAATGTGTTTATTATAAGTAGAATGGATAGAGAAGCAGGGAGTAGGAAGATAGAACCGAAGTGTCAAAGAGAAGGCACATCCCTACATCCTTTATTATGAGCATGAAAGCTATGTGAGAAAAGCAAAGGAAACACTTCTTTCCTTGTAAATATAACTTACATTTATACCAGTGAGTCTATAGCATGCAGCATTGCTAACTCAAAAGCCATTTAAAATCAACTACTGAGTGATTCTGCAGTAGAAAGTTAGACAATCTCCTATCATGGGATTTTCAGTGTCAGGAAAATAATAGAGGTTCAGTTATAAGTCACTTCTAACTTGACAGCAATAAAAAAGTAAAATTTTTATCACTACTTGCCTGTTAGTAAATTATTTAGTGTATTTACATATTTTTGCTGTTGTGTCTTGCACTTTGCTATGTTGCTGGAAGTTATCCCACCAATATATCAAATACATGTGTCACCATGATAAACAGGTTTTCATGGAGTGTCTAGATTATGCCAGCCTAGGCAGAAATATTTGCAATATACTACTGAAAATAAACCAGTTAAAATGTATGCACTGTAATGAAATTTTATCTGATAGTGATAGGGAGCTCTGGTAAGAAACTTCGCTGCTATATTAAAAGCAAGTGGTTCAAATCCACCAGCTGCTCTGAGGGAGTAGGATGGGCAGTCTCTTCCTGTTCTATTTATGACCTCTGAAAACCCACTGGAGGATCAGCTATGATTCAATTCTAACTCTATGGCACACCACAACAACATAATATTGGAAAATTAGCCCTTCAGCTGGAGCTCTTAGCTAAAAAAATGGACTCAAATAAGCTAGTTGTTGTAAAGAGGGTACCGAATCCAGCAATATTTTATTTATCTATGAGCCATAGAAAGTTGTCTGCTTGTTTTAATTCGCAAGCAACTCATTGGGAGAAAGTTGGGCAATCTCCTCTTATGTGACTTACAGCCTCCAATATCCAGTATCAGGTCAGTTATAAGTCAATTTTAACACAATGACAATCAGTAAGTAAGTAATGCATATTATCAAGAGCCAGAGGTGATTTAACTGCAAGTTATATCAGCAGGGGAGTTTCTGTTTTATTCAAAACTTCTTTCTCATGGTTAAATTGTCTTTCTTGAAATGTCTAGAAATTCCCCCTCAGGCTGGAAAAATGAAACTGAGGTAATAAAATTTTTAATGATGATGCCATAGCTAAGGATAGAACAACTGAATATATTAATACATGAGAAAACTTCCATATTATAATAAAGACAATATCATACCAGTTTTACTAACAATTTAATAAACCTAATGTATGTGTTTCTTATGTCTTTAACTTTGTTATCCAAAAAGATATAATAACATCTTGTGGTGGTAATTTTTTTTTTCTTTTTACTTTTCTATCCATTGCCTTAGGTCTTACCACACAGGTGGGAATGCGTAGATAAAATGAATCACTGAGGCTCTACCTGCCACCCTTTGCCTCATTGAGGCCATGACCTCCAGCTGCCTCAACTGTCAACAAGTGGTTCACTGTTGATCAGCAACTTCAACATCATCAATTGTGAGGATATCATAAAAGAGAGTATTATGGTTAGCACAGGAATCCAGAATTAAGGTTGCATAGAGAAGTGTACTTGGGGTGGGGGGTGGGGGGAAGGGACGTGGGAATTGTATACTAATGAAGGAATTTTTTTTTTTTTTTTTTTTTTTCTCTCTTCACAGGGGGAAGTGAGCTGGTGGGGAGGGGTGGGAAGGGAGAAAATTGTGGCAATGAATGAATGGAAATCCAAAACGTCTATAAAAAAATAAATAAAAAATTATTTTAAAAAAAAAACCAAAAGAGAGAGTGGACTATAGAGACCTGTAGTGAGGTGCAGCCTAACAAAGCACTGGAGACAGAGCAAGTGTTAAAGATTTTGCTGGCTGGACAATTGAAGGAATGATTGACTTATGACTGCTATGAGACCAAGCTTCCAGAGACTTCTCTTGTAA
Source organism: Elephantulus edwardii (assembly GCF_000299155.1). Taxonomy (NCBI): domain Eukaryota; kingdom Metazoa; phylum Chordata; class Mammalia; order Macroscelidea; family Macroscelididae; genus Elephantulus; species Elephantulus edwardii. The sequence goes on from NW_006399930.1 coordinate 6,134,676, forward strand.
AGGGATTGACCTTGTATTTCCTTTGTTGACTGAGACACAATATGAACTAATTGATGTACTATGTGTTACTATATATCTGGCTTGGGACTGCTGTTCACTGAACTAAGATCATTATGTAATATCCTTTGTCTTCCCACTACCAATAGTCTATTTCCCAAATAAACTCTGCAACTCCAAGTAGAAAAATAGGTAGTCTGTAAAGTCTGTTGGTCATTTGCAATGGACATCAGACTCATTTGAAGTAGGTTCAGGAGCATATGGGGGAATGTATGACCTTCTAGGGATAAGTTTTATATTATAACTGAAAGGACAGTTTCCCTTATGGAGTTACTAGAGGTTGCATTCGGTTTTGCTACTTTTAAGCATCCTAACACTTATCACTGAATATGACTTATTTAGAAATAGAGTACTTAAAGATTTTACTAGTCACATTAACATAAAACCTATTTATAGAGAATAGATCTTAATCTACATGACTGGTGTCTCAAAAGATGAGAAGTTACAAAGAGAAAGAATTAATGAACATGTGAAGATGCATTTTTGAACCAGGGAACTCCATGGAATGCTTGTCTTTTCAAGAAACTGGAAGAGAGGAATGTATAAAGTTATCTTTCAGAGTCATCAGAAGTCATCATGACAAATACCTTTACTTTAGATGCTTAAAACTAGAACTATAAAACATTGCAAGTCTGCTCTTAAATGGCAGTCCTTTAATTTATTTTGTTTTGACATCTAAAGAAAACTAGACAGTAATCATGTCTTACTTTAGTAAAAAACATTGTTTGCATAATCTCCAACACACACAACAAAGGCCTTTTTTAAAATGGATAAAATAATTGAGATTATTTTATCTATAGAATTCTTTAACTGGAGAATATTCAAATTGCACTTAGAACAAGCTCTATTATGCACTATGTCAGGCATAATTGGGTAAAAAAGTTTCTCATTGTTACAGTCTAAAACCTTAAGCATGAATATCACTGAAAAATTTTAATATATTTAGATTCAAGTGAATTAAATCAGCTACCACTTTAAATTATCCTGATCAGGAAGCAGTCTCATGGCATTGTTCATTTATAACAACTGTCAGTACTGTGTGATTCAACTACAGTATACAGACAATGGTTATCATCTGCAAATCAATCTCTTGTTAGGGAATGACAAAATAAGAATTCCTCTGCTAGAGAAGAGCATGGCAATGGGAGTTTCCGTGAATAAAATAATACATAAACGATAGAAAGAGATGATAGGCAATGAACACGTTATCTTGCTGTATGTGAATCTTTTGCTAACTTTTTTGTTTATTTACATATTTTAGATCCCTCCTGTTAGAAGACACATTGTTATCTTGAGATGTGTCAAGAATTTGACACTGGATCCTGCTGTGCGGTTTATATATGATTTTGAAAATGGTATTTAACCTTATTTGAGCATCTAGCTCTGCAGTTCTAAAAGGGACATTAGAATATTTCCTTTGCCACACGCTGTCATGAATATTAAACCATGCATACGAAAGGATTTACAAATGTAAAAAGCATAATCTACCTTTACTTCACACTGTTTCTTCCACTTAAGGGTGAAACTCAGAGATCCGCATAGCATGAAATAGATGTCACAAGTTTCAAGCCTCACATTTTATAAAACCATTCTTTTGTATGTGTTATTCATCTTCATCCCATTTGGCGGACACGATGCCATCCAACGGTTCATGCTTCTACACTTCAATAGCAACTCTGCAGACAATGTGCTTAATGTATGCCACAACATGTGCTGGGGAGTAAATGGAATGTGACAAGGAAAATGCCAATTCTGCCTCTGTTCCAGTGAAATCAAGATGAGACTGTGATGTCTGTAAATGAGGCCAATTGAAGGGTTAACATGGAAGACAGCTCCAGTAATTGGGAACTTCAGCTGGACTACTTGCAGTGCCTACTTTGGAGATTCACATAAGCACTGAAGAAGATAAAAATAATATTCAATATGTAAGACACGAAAGCATTCCTCTCTATATATTGTTATAGAGTATTAAATACAAAGTCCACTGAGCTTTTCTGATTTTATTTTAAATGGCTTACACCATGAGTAGGCAGGAAATCAAAGTAAGTCAGTTTAGAATAAAAATTATCACACATGTAATTCTGCTGGTTAAAAAGACAAAAGAAAGGGGGAAAATTATAACCAACATAAGAATAAAGATGCTCTATCATGTTAAACAAACATGACAACTAATATATCAGATTAGTTGGCCTTGCATTAATTCCTTGAAAAGCACTACTTCCATCTAAGTGTTTCCATTCATTTATTGATTTATTAAAATGTAAGAATTTGTCTATGTGTCATGTGTATACAGTAGATTGGTGTATATGCTACTGATTCAATTCCCACATTAATCCCTTCAAATACATATGCAAAGCTTTATTTTTGCCTCTAAGGAATTTTATAATGCAGAGTAGTTAAATAGTATACAAGCAGTCACACACTGAATAAGGAACAGAACTGGTACTTGAGATCCATTTCCCCCCCCCCTTTTAAAAGCATTCCTTTTGCTTGATTTCCTTTCATGCCCTTAATTTGCATAAGTGATATTGAAACATTCAAGCAAGAAATGTGAAATGTCTTAGCAGTTTCTTATTGTTGTTCTGGTTGTTGTTACATGCCATCTATTCTACTAAGAATCATAGCAACCCTCTGAACAAGGCTCTAAAGCTTAACCTTCCTGAGCCAACCTCACTGTCTCTGAGACATCTGACTTCCTTATCACAGTCACTGTGTCAATCTGTCTCATCCAAGGCCTTCCTCTTCTGGGATGACCCTCTACATTTCCAAGCATGATGTCTTTCTCTAAGGACTGGATCCTCTTTGGAAATGCTCAAAATATGTTAAACACATGATAGATGGAGAGGAGATTAAAACTGTCAATAGCTTCATCTTGCTAGAATTCACAATTTACATCCTTGGTCATAGCAGTCAGGAAACAAGGAGATATATTGCACTAAGAAAATATGTAATTAACAACCTCTCCAAATTATTGAGAAATACTGATGTCAGTTTGAGGACTTAGATGAGACTGCTTCAGGCTGTAGACTTTTTGATCACTTGCTATGCACCTGAGAGCCAGGCAATGAATAAAGGTGCTGTTGTTGTTGTTAGGTGCCATCAAGTTACGTATGACTCATAGTGACCATATGGACAAAAGATCTGAATCTACTCCTGTCCTGTGTCATCCTCACACTTCCTGACACACTGCAACAGTCCCATTGCAGCAGTCACCTTGTCAAACTACCTTCTCCTCTCCTTTCCTGATCCTCAACCATTCCCAAAATCATATCCCTTTCCAAGGAATAGCACCTCCTCACAATATGTCCAAAGTATGTGAGGTAAAGACTCATCATTCTTTCCTCCAAAGAGCACTCTGGCTGCACCCTCTCCAAGACATATCTACTTGTTTTGTTGACCATCCATGGGAATGGGATCTTCTGTGCTCTTCTCCAACACCACAACTTGAAGGCATCAATTATTTTCCTGTCATCCTTATCCTGACATCACTTCTACTCAATAATTTGGAAAGGTCTTTAACTAAAGATTTTCCCATTGCGATATGTCTTCTTATTTCCTAACTGCTATACCAAAGGTGTTAATTGTTGAGCCAAGCAAGATGAAGCTTTTGACACTTTTAATCGTGTCTCCATCCACCATGATACTGCCTATTGGCCTAGTAGTAAGAATCTTTGTTTCCTTGATATTGAAACACAAACCATATTGAGGGCTGAATACCTTGATCTTCTGCAACAAGTGCTTCAAATTATCCTCACTTTCAACAAGTAAGGTTGTGTCATCTGCATAACACGAGTGATTGATGAGTCTCCCTCCAATCCTGATGCCATATTCCTCTTCATACAGTCCAGCTTCTCAGATTATTTGTTTAGCATATAGATTGAACAGGTATAGAGATAGAATACATCCCCAATGCAATTCTTTCCCAGTTCCAAACCATGCAGTGCTCCCCTGCTCTGCTCACACAACAGGCTCCTGCTCTAGGTACAGGTTCCTCATGAGCACTGTAAGAGCTTTGAGACATAAAGATGACAGGAAAACAACCAACATTTTTGAGTTGTGTTGTTGAAGAAGAGCACTGGACATCTCATGGATGACCAAGAGAAGAACCAGATATGTCATGAGGAGGATGAAGCCAAAGTGTTCTTTGGAGGCAAGAATGATGAGGCTTTGCCTCACGTACTTTGGGCATGTTGCTAGGAGGTGCTATTCCTTGTAGAGGGACATGATGTTGGAAGAGTGGAGGGTCAGCAAAAAAGAAGAAGACTCTCAACCAAGTAGATTGACACAGTGACTGCTGCAATAGGCTCTGTTGTGTTGGAAGTCTGAGGATGGCACAGGATAGATCAGAGTTTAGACCTTATGTTCACGGGTTCACAATGAGTCATATTCGATTTGACAGCATCTAAAAACAATATGTCAGAAACAGTTCAAAATAATTTTGCCTTTAAGAAGAAACTTGGCTTAACCCTCTCCAAGACAGGCCCATTTGTTCTCTTGGCAATGCAGAGTATGTTCAATGCTCTTCTCCAGCACCACAACTCAAAAGTATTTATTTTTCTTCTGCCATCCATACTGATTGCCCAGCTCTCAGATGCATGGCAAGCAATGAAAATACCATAGCATATATCAGGAGTATATTACTTTCTAGATTGCTATCATTACTCTTTAGCATTCTGTAAAGGTCCGGGACAGCAGATCTCCCCATTGAAACTCATCTTTTGATTTCTTGATTGCTGGTGCCAAGAATTTTAATGATGGCTCTGAACAAGATGAAATTGTTAACAATCTCAATGACCCCCCCCCATCTATCATGATACAGCCAATTGGCCAGGTAGTGAAAATCTTTTTTTTTCTGGGTGATGAGATAAAATCTATGTCGAAGACTGCAATCTTTGACCTTCTGCATCAAATGCTTCAAGTTCTCCTCAGTTTTGGTGAGCAGGGCTGTGTCATCTGCATAACGTAGATTGTTGATGAAGCTTTCTCCAGTCCTGATGCAACATTCTTATGCATAAAGTCCAATCTCTTGAATGATCTGTTCAGCATATAGACTGAAAAGATATGAAGAAAGAATACATCTCTGACACATTCATTTCTTCGTAACTTACAGTGTTCCTTTGCTCTGCTCAGACAATACCTTCCTGTTCTAGGCATAGGTTTTAGACGAGCACCATCAAAATTTCTTGGATTCCCATTCCTCCCAATGTCAGCCACAATTTGTTGTAATCCACAAAGTTAATTGTCTTTGCATATTCAATAAAACAAACAAATATTCTTCTGGTATTCTTTACTTTCAGTAACTACCTATTTAACATTAACAACGATAGTGCTACGTCTCTTCCAAACTCAACTTGTATTTCTGACAGCTTTCTAATGACATATTGGTCTAGTAATTTTTTTGATCTTCATTAAAATTTTGCTTGCATGTGAATTTAGTGATATTGTTTGACAATTTTCATGTTTTATTGTATCCTCTTTTTGAAAATTGGAATAAATATGGCCAGATAGCTTCTCTCCAAATTTCTTGTCACTACAATGAAATGTGCAAGGAGTTGGAGTCGGAAAATCAAAAGGGCTGAACTCGCTCAGCATATCTTAAGCTCAAGGAACTGAAGAACAAATTCAAACCTCGAGTTGCTATAATCAAGGATGCTTTTGGCAGAAC
>NW_006399930.1:6141242-6161863 GCF_000299155.1 Elephantulus edwardii
CTGAGGAGGACCTGAAGCACCTGCTGCAGAGTGTCAAGGACTGCAGCCTGCAATATGGATTGAGGCTCAATGTCAAGAAGACAAAGAAGACTGTATACTCTTTTTATCTTCTCTTAATGCTTCCTGGATTATTCAAGATTTTGCCTGTAGCATCTTTAAATATTGCAACTCCATCTTCTAATTTGATCTTCAATTCCTTGAGCTTGAGAAATGTGAGGCAAATTTTTCCCTTTTGATTTTCTGACTCCAGTTCTTTGAAAATCTTGTTATATAATATTTTGCTTTGTCTTCATGAACTGGTCTTTGAAATCTATTGTTACACTCTTTAATTCCTGATTTCTTTCCTGTGTTGGCTTGTCACAGTCTTAGTGAAATATTCAAAGATTATTCTGCCATCCATCTTGGTCTTTTCTTCCTCTTCTGTCTGCATAATGACATTTTGTTAATTTCTTGAATGATATTCCACAATTAATCTGGTCTTCTTTCATTAGTGTTCAATACCTCAAGCCTGTTCAGTGACTGGAGTAATGGAGGTGGGTGTGTCAGAGGCAGTGAGGCTGACACAGGACAGAGAGGGGTTTAAGGCTGTTGTACATAGGGTTGTTATGAGTTGCAGGTGACAGCACATAACAACAACAAAAACATACAAATATATCTCAGCTAATGAATACTTATATCAATATATATTGCATTTCTTTTTAAACAATGGTTATTTTTTCTGTATTAATATTTCATATGTTTCATTTTCCATTTATTAGTCGATGTTTGTAACTATTCCTCATCAATTCCGTGTTTCCCAATATAAAGGATCATCCTCCAGTGCTGTGTCTAATAGTTTAAATGTCCTTTATTGTTCAAAGAGATTGTGAAGACCTGTTATTTTAGAAGTAGATGGCCAATCTTTCTTCATAGTCTGTCTTGTTTGAGAGTTAAAAATATCATATTTTTGTACTTTCAGAAGCATACAAAGGTTGAACTCAAAAGAGAATATGATAGACAAGCAAACACATACTTATTTAAGCTATTAAGAGCAGTAACATGCTAAGATACTTCCCCAATGCAAAATCTGACTGCTTAAATTCTACATCAGTTTTCATTCATGTTCCTCACCCTTCCACCCTTCTCCAATACCCCACCACTATTAATGTACTGCTCCAGTCATTTTTTAATTATTTACAGCAATATTTTGTTTTCATGTTACATTGATACTGTCTTTAGATTATTTCTGCATACATAGACAATTTTTTTTATCTGAAAGATACATTCCTCTGAAGATGATCCAATAACGACTGGAACAGCACATCAACAGAGAACAACCAGAAGTGCTGGCTGTGTTTAGAAGGGGTCGCGATACTAGGGATATTGTAGCTAATGTTAGATGGATCTTGGCCGAAAGCAGGGAGTACCAGAGGAATGTCTATCTGTGTTTCATTGATTATGCAAAGGCATTTGACTGTGTGGATCACAGCAAACTGTGGCCAACTCTGAGAAGAAAGGGAATCCTAGAACACTTGCTAGTGCTATGCAAAATCTATACTTGGACCAGGATGCAGTCATCAGAACAGACCAAGGAAACACTGCATGGTTCAAAATTGGGAAGGGTGTGAACCAGGAATGTATCCTATCTCCATACCTTTTCAATCATCAGTAATCTGCTATATGCAGATGACACAACCCTGCTTGCTGAAACTAAGGAGGACCTGAAGAACTTGCTCCAGCCCTCAGTATGGATTGAAGCTTAATGTCAAGAAAACAGATTCTCACCACTGGGCCAACTGGCAGCATCATGATGGATGGTGAAGAGATTTAGATTGTTCAAAGATTGCCTTGGCAATCAACACTCTTGGCACCAGCATCCAAGAAATTAAAAGATGTATTGCAATGAGAAAGTCTGTGGTTAGAGACCTCTCTAAATAACTGAATAGCAAAGACGTCAGTCTGGAAATGAAAGTGTGCCTGATACAGGTCATGGCATTTGCAATTATTTGCTATGCATCTGCGAGCTGGTCAATGACTAGGGATGGTGAAAGGAGAATTAATGCCTTGTGCTGTGGTGTTGGAGAAGTGTTTTGAATATACCATGGACAACTAAGAGAACTAACAGGCTTGTCTTGGATGGGTGAATACAAGTTGCTCCTTAGAGGTAAGGTTTCTGTAGCTTCATCTAACATACTTTGGGCATGTTGCAAGGAGGGACCAGTCCTTGGAGAGGGACGTTATGCTTGAGAGGGTGGAGGGACAGCACAGGAGAGGAAGACCATCGATGAGATGGATTGATTCAGTCACTGGGATAATGGGCATAGGTGTGTCAGAGACAATAAGATTGGCACTGGATAGAGCAGGGTTTAGGAATTTTGTACATGAAATCACTATGAGTCGCAGGCAACTTGACGGCACATAACAACAACCACACCATATTGATTGGACTTTCTCTAGGTACTTGATCAAGTAACTATCTTCCAAATTCCTTGATGATTTAGTTAATCCAGCTCTGTATCTGTTTGTTGAAGTATTGTAATTATTATTTCATCAGTTCCTGAGGCCTTGTTTCTTGCCAAAATCGTACTTCATCTTGGACTTTTTCATTCAATAATGCTGTTTCTTGGTCATATATTGTCTCTTAAAAGATTAAATATTGGTATTCTTTTTGTTTGTAGATTCTTTTATCTTCTTTTGATGCAACTTGAATAATTCAAAATTTTTGTTTTTATTATTTGCCATTGAATCAACTCTTACTGTATCAATCCTATGTACAAGAGAAAAAAACAATGCCAGACGTTTTGTGATCCTTACAGTTATTTATATACTTGGGTAAACTGTTCAGCTACAATGTCAACTCATCTCATTTTTAAAAAGATTATATTTTTGCTAAGTTCTACTTTACCAAGCAAGATGCTTCTCCGTGGGCTTATACAATTTTTAATAGAATATAGCAAAACTTTGAACACAAAGATAATGTTGTTGTTGGATATTGTCAAACTGTGTACAACCCACGGCACCCCATGAACAATAGATCTGAACCCTGTCCTATCCTGTGCCATCTTCACAATTTCTGACACACTAGAGCCCATTGCTGAAGTAACTGTTAAAATCCATCTATTTGAGGGTGTTTTTTTGCTGAAACTCCATCTTCTCAACCATGATAAACCTCTCCAAAGAATAGCCTCTCCTAGCAACATGTTCAATGCATGTAAGATGAAGATTTATCATATTTATCTCCAAGGAGCATTCTGGCTGCACGTTCTCCAAGGCATATTTGTTCTTTTGAAAGTCCATGGAATATTCAGTACTCTTCTCCAACACCACAATTCAAAGGCATCAATTCTTTGTCTCTTACCCTGACACATTTTCCTGCTTTCAGATAAATATCAAGTGATTAAAAAATCATGGCCTTAATCCAGCTGATATCATTGTTCCTCAATTATATGGAGATGTCCTTGACTGCACATTTTTCCATGGAGTACATTTCTTAATCTCCTAACTGTTGGTATCAAGGATGCTGATTGTAAATCCAAGTAAGATGACATCATTGACAACTTCAATTTTTTTTTACCATCTATCATGATATTGCCTATTGGTCCTGTGGTAAGAATATTTGGGTTTTTGACATTGAGATGGAATTCCTGTTGGAAACTGTATTCCTTGATCTTCTGCAACAAGTTCCTCAAGCCCTATTCCTTTCAGCAAGCAAAGTTTTGTCATCTGCATGTTGTTGTTGTAATGTGCCATCAAGTAGCTTGCGACTCATAGCAACCATATGTACAAGAGCTCTAAATGCCATTCTATTCTTTGTCAACCTAGCCATCTCAAACACATTCATTCCCACCACTCCAGTCACAGAATTGATCCATCTCATCAAAGGTCTTCCTATCCTTTGTCGCCCCTCCACTTTGCCAAACATGATGTCCCTCTCCAAGGACCAGTCCCTCCTTGCAACATGCCCAAAGTATGTCAGACAAAGCATCAGAATCTTTGACTCCAAGGAGAATCATCTCTAGGATTGGCCAGCTCACCAATGCACAGCACACATTGATAAGACTATAGCCCAGATCAGGCACACTTTAGTCTCCAGCCTGATGTCGTTGCTCTTCAGTACTCTTGAGAGGTCCCTCACATCTGACGTTCCCAATGCATTTCATCTCTTGATTTTCTGGCTGCTGTTACCAAGAGTGTTGACTGTGGAGCCAAGTAAACCAAAACTGTTAACTATCTCAATCTCTTCACCATCCATACTGATGCTGCCAATTGACCCAGTGGTGGGGATCTTTGTTTTCTTGATGTTGAACTTCAATCGATATAGGAGGCTACAGTCCTTGATCTTCTGTAGCAAGCACTTCAGGTCCTTCTCAGTTTCAGCAAGCAGGGTTGTGTCATCTGCATAATGCAGGTTGTTGATGACTCTTCCACCAATCCTGATGCCACAGTCCTCCTCGTACAGCCCAGCATCTGTTCTGCATACGAATTGAAAAGGTATGGAGACAGACTACATATCTGATGGACCCTCTTCTTGATTTTGCACCATGTAGTGTCTCCTTGCTCTGTTCTGACGACTGCCTCTTGGTCCAAGTATAGGTTTTGAATTAGCACAATCAAATGTTCTTGAATTCCCATTCTTCTCAGAGTCAGCCACAGTTTCTTGTGATCCACACAGTCAAAAGCCTTTTAATAGTCAATAAAGTACAGATAGACATTCTTCTGGCATTCTTTGCTTTCTGCCAAAATCCATCTTACATTAGCTATACTATCCCTAGTACCACAACCTCTTCTAAATCCAGCCTGCACATCTGGTAGTTCTGTTGACATAGTGCAGGTTATTTATGAGTTGTCTTCCTATCCTTATGCCACATTCTTCTTAATACAGTCCAGTTTCTTAAATAATTTACAAATAGATTTAACAGGTATGATAAACCAAGATATACAGGAGCATTCACACTGCATGTCTTTCAAGAATATTTGGTTCTTATTTTGACAAGCAATGTTATATTTATACTATTGTTAATGGCATAATTCAACGACACTTTTTCTTCAGTCATCATTATTTATTGTTAAACATTTTTATTCATGCAGACAAACAAAATCAGCATGACTAAGTTGGGTATACCTTAGTTTTCAAAATTATTATCATTCTCTTTAACAGTTTAAAGAGCTCTTTTGTAGCAGGTTTTCCTAAAACCGTTGTTGTTGTTGTTTTTAATTGTTACATCCATGGGTATGGTTTACCATTTAGTTGAAATTAAATCCTTAGATAACATCATTTTTCCCTCAATTTATTAAGCTGTTATTTACTGATAACTGCTGTATGGAAATTTGTTTTCTTCATGCTGAGATATTTTTTTTTCATGATGAGATTTAATCCACACTGCAAAGAATAGCCTTTGATCTTCTTTAGTAAGATGATGAAGATCTTTAAAATCCTGTTTACTTTCAGTAAGCAAATTTGTGTCAACTATACATTGTAGGTTGTTGATGAGTCTTCCTCTAAATCTGACCCAGAATTTTTCATCTGTTACAGCTTTTTAAATTATTTGATCAATATACAATTTGAATAGGTATGGAGAAATATACAACCTTGATACATATATTTCCAGATATTAAGCCATGTGATACTTAGTTGGTATGCTTGGACACCTACTTCTCAGTCTATGTATAGATTATAATTATTACACCTATAGTTTTCAAGGATCCATTATTTCAGTCATTTATGGGAAGTCCTGTTTCCTCTCTAGGCTGGAAGTTCCAATAAAAACACGTGTCCACCATATCTGACCTTCCTGGTATTTGAAACATTGGAAGTATAGCTTTTAGTAGCACAGCAATATTACCATAAATTGACAGATAAGTTGAATCCATAAGTAGAGACCATATAATTTTGGTCTAATAGCAAAAATATTTTGGCTGAAAGCACATTATATGAGAAAGATATTTACTTCTGTTTTACTGAGTATATGAAGCTATCCAATTGTGTTAAGAACAATAAAACATTAATAATGTTTAAAAAAGAAGTCCTGTAACTATTATCTGACAACTTCTGGTTCAGCCAAAGAAGCTCCAATTTGATCTCTGAATAAAAATACAGTGAAAGGATCCCATGATTTCAAAATTTTCAAAAAAGAACCACAGAACATCAAATGGCAATTTTGACCCATTCGTGGATCACAAATTCAAATTACAAGCATACCTCATTTATTTTGCTTCATTTTATTGCACTTTGTAGATACTGCATTTGTTACAAATTTAAGGTTTGTGGCAATGCCACTCTGACCAAGTATATTGGTGCCATGTTTACCTCAAAATCACTGCTCACTTTGTGTCTCTGAGTCACATTTTGGTAATTCTCACAACATTTTTCATAATTCTACTGTCCATTTGTCATACAGAGGTAACTTGTGGTTGCTGTGTTGCTAAACACTGTGACACTGATTTGTCAAATGCAATAATGGTTACACAACATGGACAGTGTTTGGTAGAGCTTCCCTATCAAAAAAACCTTGAAAGCAGGAATGGCACCCACTTCCGTAATAGCTTGCCTCCAGAAACTTTGTAAACTTGGAGAAACGACAAAAGTTATACCAGTGTTTAGGTCTTGCGTTCATAGGGTCACTAGGAGTGATCTACAACTCGATGGCACTTAACAACAACAGCAGCAACAGCAACATAACTAATATGTGTACATTATCTTTATAGATGAAGAAGCAGTCATTCAAACATAATGAGAATACATCACAAAATTTAAAATCAGGAAAAGTGTATGTCAGTGTTGTAACCTCTAAATATACTTACTCAAACTGTAAGTTAAGCCATTAACTTGAGAAGCTTAATGATGTGAAGAAGAATAGATCATTTAAATTGGGGAAGATTGATCAACAACTTGCCTAATGACACAACCTTTCTTACAGAAAGTAAACAAGACTTAAAGCATTTACTGAAAAATTTCAAAGGCTACAGCCTTCAATATGTATTGCACTTCAATACCAAGAAAATAAAAATCCTCACAACTGGACTAACAGACCACATTATGTGAATTGGAGAAAAGATTAATGTCATTGGCAATTTAATTTTACTTTGCTTCTCAATCAACCCTTGAGGAAGCAACAGTCACTATTTTATTTTATTTTCTCTTATTTTATTACTTTTAATGAACATTTACAGAGATTTTGGATTTCCATTCATTCATTCATTGTTGCACTTTTCTCCCTGCCCAGCCTCCGCTTTGAAAAGTAAAAGAAAAATTCTTTCTTTGGTATATAATCCCTCCACACCCCTCCCACCACCCCGAGTACACTCCACTATGCAACCTTAATTCTGGACTCTGGTGATAACCATAATAACCTATCATATATCGCTTTTAAATTATTCTCTCCCTCATCTGTTTCAATGCAGTATATATTATTTAATCCATCTTTCTCAGTTTCTCCCCAAACCCAAGGTCAGTCCTGTTTTACAACAGTGTCACCATCCAGTATTTGTCCTTTTGTGATGGAGATATTTCACTCAGCATAATGTCCTCCAGGGTCATCCATTTTGAATAATATTGCACGAGTTCCTTGTATTTCAATGTAGCATAGTATTCTATTGTGTAAATATACAACAGCCTCTCTATCCATTCATTTGTTAATCGGCACCTAGGTTGTTTCCAACTCCTTGCTATTGTGAACAAAGCCACGATAAACATAGGTGTGCATATATCAGCTTGGATGTTGGTTATGCTCTCTTTAGGGTATATCCCAGTATTGGAATTTCTGGGTCAAATGGTATCTCTATTTACAACTTTTTGAAAAAGCACCACACCACTTTCCACAGTGGTTGTACCATTTTACACTTCCACCAACAGTGAATAAGGATTCCAGTTTCTCCACAACCTCGTCAGCATTTGTTGCTTGCTGTTCTGTTAAATTTTCCTATTCTGACTAGAATGAGATGATATCTCATAGGTGTTTTGATTTGCATCTCTCTTAGAGCTAGGGATTTTGAACAGCATATTCCCAATAAAAATACCAATCCCATTCTTCAACGAGATATAAAAGGTAATCTCCAGTTTCATTTGGAATAGAAAGAAGCCCCAGATAAGTAAAGCACTCCTTAAAAACAGAAAAAAGATAGGAGGCACCTCACTCCTGGAGTTCAAATCCTACTACACTGCCGTGGTAGTTAAGACAGCATGGTACTGGTACAATGACAGACACATAGATCAATGGAATAGAATTGAGAACCTGGAAATCAGCCCATCTACCTATGGTCAACTGATTTTTGACAAGGAGATGAAAGCAGTTAAGTGGGGAAACAACAGTCTTTTTAACAATTGGTGTTGGCAAAATTGGAAAAATATCTGCAGAAGACTCAAGCAAGATCCATATGTCACTCCATATAAAAAAACCAACTCAAGGTGGATCATGGATCTAGGACTAAAACCAAGGACTATAAACTTCATTAAAGAAAAACTTTCAAAAAACTCTAGTATATCCACAATATAAAGACTTCCAAGTATCCTGAAAAATCTACAACCAGGAGAAGATAAAATAGATGAATTGGACCTTCTAAGAATCAAATCTTTATGCACATCCATAAACTTCTCCAACAGGGTAAAAAGGGAAGCTACGGACTGGAAAAAAGTACTTGGAATGACATGTCAGATAAGGGACTTATATCTAGAATTTATAAAATACTTGAGCACCACAACAAGATAAAGGTAAATAATCCAATTCAAAAATGGGCACAGGATATGAACAGACACTTCACCAAAGAAGACATTCAGATGGCCAAGAAGTACATGAAGAAATGTTCAAAAACAGTCACTATTGTATTTGATCTCAAAGAACTCTTTAATGTGCAAAAGAATAAGATTGTCAGTTTAAAGACTAAGATGTGTTTGATCCAAGCATTGCTCTTTTCAATTGTTTCATGTAACTGTGAAAGTTGTAAAACACAGCAGTTGTAAAATACAGTAAAAGACAGCAGAATTGGTGACTTTGAATTGGGATGTTGGTGAAGAGTGTTGAATATATCATGAAATGCCAAAATTATTCTCTCTTAGAACAAATGAAACCTGAGAGGCAAGGATAATGCCTTCATCGCACATGTTTTCAGAACGATCCAATTCTTGAAGTAGGATATCCTGCTAAGAAAAAATGTAGGATGATCTACAGAAGTGAAATTCTTAATAGACTAATATATTGATCTATCAATATATATACAACCATGCACAATACAAACTATGAGGACAGAGCAGCATCAGAATATATTTCTTTCTGCCCTACCTAAGTTAGTTATTGTCATTGTTGCTCTGTGTTGTCGAGTTAAATATTACTCATAGCAATCCTGTAAGAAACAAATCTGAACCCTTTCCTATCTTATGCAATGCTCACAATCTCTGACACTCTCAAGTCCATTGCTGCCGTCACTGTGTCAATCCACCTGGTTGCGGGTCTTCCTCTGCTTCACAGTTTCTCCACCTTTCTAACATGATACTCTTCTCCAAAGAATTGCCTTTTCTAGCTAGATGTCCAAAGATGAAGTTTTATCATCTTTAGCTCCAAGGAGCATTCTGGTTGCACCTTCTCCAAGATATATCTACTAGTTCTTCTGGAAGAACTAACACCAGTCTCCAACACAACAATTCAAAAGCATTGATTATTCTTCTGTCATCTTACTCATGTTCAGCTCTCAAGTTACAAAGCAAGTTACTGAATAGCACTCTTTAGTCCTCAAGCTGACATCGTTGTTCCTCAGTAATTTGGAAAGATCCCTGACTACAGACTTTCCCATTGCAATACAGTTCCTGATTTCTTAAATGCTGGTAAAAAATGTATTGATTGTGGATCCAAGTAAGATGAAGTCATTGACAGTTTCAATATTTTCTATATCTATCTGACATTGTCTCAGTCCAGTAGTGAGAATTTTTTTCTTGAAATACGATCCATATTGAAGGCTGCTGTATTTAACCTTCTGCAGCAAGTGCTTCAGGTCCTCCTCGCTTTCAGCAATCAAGGCTGTGTCATCTGTGTAATGAATATTATTCATGCATCTTATCCTAATGTCATGAATCTTTATAGAGTCCAACTTCTTGAATAATTTACTTAGGATGCAGATCTAATAGATATGGAATAAGGATACAATCCTGACAGGGAGGTTTCTTGATTTAAAACCATGAAGTGTTACTTTGATCTGTTCACACGATAGTCTCTTGTTCTAGGTATATTTCTCACATGAACACAATTAAGTGTTCTGAGCTTCCCATTCTTTTCAATGTTAACCATATTTATTATTATTCACACATTTAAATGGCTCCATATAATCAGTAGCCTTTTCATAGTCAATAAAGCACAAATAGACATTCTTCTGGTATCCTTGCTTTAACCAGGATCTGTCTGATATCAGTAATGATATCCCTTGTGGCACAACATCTTCTAAATCTCCCTTAAACTTCTGGAAGTTCTCTGTGAACTATTCTAGCCATTTTTTAATTGTCTTAAACAGTATTTTCTTGCATATGATAGAAATGATACTGTTCGATATTTCCCACATTCTGTTGGATCACTTTTCATGGAAATGAAACACGGATATCTTCTTGGTAGTTAGTCAAGCAGCTGTCCTCCAAATTTCCTAGTGTAAACTAGTAAGTATGGCCAAGGTTGCATCTGTCATTTGAAGCATGTTAATTGGAAACCCATGGATTCCTAGGGCTTTCTTTTTTTGTCAATGCAATCACTGAAGTTCAAACTTCTTTCTTCAATTCCATAAGCTCTTGATCATATGATACTTTGTGAAATATTCCAATATTAGTCATTCTTTTTTGGTACAATGATTCTGGGTATTCCTTCCATATTCTGTTTATGTTTTTTCATCATTCAATATTTGTCCACAAGTAAATCTTGCTTAAATTTCTGGCAGTTCTATATTTATGCACTATTCTAACCATTTTTTTAATGATCTTCAGCAGTATTTTACTTGCATGTGAAATTAATGATATTGCCCTGTAGTTTCCACATTTGTTTGAAACCTTTCATTGGAATGGGAAGAAATATGCACTTCTTCCAATATGTTGGCCAAACATCTATCCTCCAAATTTTCTGGCATAGAATTGTGAGCACCTTCAGGGCTGCTTCTATTCATTGAAACAAGTCAATTTGTATCCTACCAACTCTTGAGGCATTATTTTTTTTTTTGCTCCAGTGCCTTCAGTTCAACTTCCACTTCCTTTTAATCCCCATTGTCTACTGCTCATGTGATACTCTTGACGTTTTTCGCTGTTAGTCAGTCTTTTTGGTACAGTGACAGTGTATTCTCTTAATTCTCTTCTTGGTACAGTGAGGAGAATTGTGGCATCAGGATTGGTGGAAGATCTATTAACAACATGCATTATGCAGATGACACAACCCTGCTTGCTGAAACCGAGGAGGATCTCATGCATTTGCTGCAGAGGGTCAAGAACTGCAGCCTTCAGTATGGACTGAGGCTCAATATCAAGAAGACAATAATTCTCACCACTGGACCAATTAATTGGTAACATCAGGATAGATGGCAAAGAGATTGAGATTGTTCACAACTTCAGTTTGCTTGGCTCCACTGTCAACACTCTTGGCACCAGCAGGCAGGAAATCAAAAAAAGTATTGCTATGGGAAAGTCTGCTGTTAATGACCTCTCTAAAGTACTCAAGAGCAACGGTGTCTCTCTAGAAACTAAGGTGCGCCTGATACAGGCCACGGTCTTTGCAATCACTTGTTATGCATCAGAGAGTTGGACAATGACTAGGGAGGACAGAAGGAGAATTGATGCCTTTGAGCTGTGGTGCTGGAGAAGAGTATTGAATGTACCATGGACTCCCAAGAAAACAAACAGATTCATCCTGGAGAGGATTAAACCAAGCTACCCCTTGGAGGCAAGGATTCTGGGGCTTCGTCTGACATACTTTGGACATGTTGCAAGGAGGGACAGGTCCTTGGAGAGGGAAATCATCCTTGGGAGGGTGGAGGGATGGCGCAAGAGGGGAAGACCCTTAATGAGATGGATTGGTTCAATGACTGGGGTAATCGGGATGGGTGTGTCAGAGGCAGTGCGATTGGCACAGGATAGAGCAGGGTTTAGGGCTGTTGTACATAGGGTCACTATGAGTCGCAAACGACTCAACGGCACACAACAACAACAACAACAACAACAACAACAGTGATTGTGTATTCCTCCCATCTTTTTTTTTAATACTTCTTGAATTATTCACTGTATTGTCCACAGCATCTTTCAAAGGTGAGTGAGTTCTTCCTTTTTAAATTCTTCATTTCCTTCTCTGTGCACATTCCATTACAATGTGCTTTGCTTTGCCTTTTCTAGCTGCCTTTTGGAATCTTCTGTTTAGAACTTTTGATTCTGCATGTTTTTCTTTTGTTTTGGCTTCTCAGCATGCTAGTGCAATTATCAGTTTCTTTTGACATTCGTTTCAGTCTTTCTTTCTTCTTTTTTATTTCTTCTCTGTATTTGTAAAGACGTTTTGCTCTCCTCATGGTTGATAACCTTAATGTCATCATACAACTCACCTGTCTTTGACCATTGATGTTGAATGCTTCAAACATATTCTTAAGATAATTTTGAAATTCACGTGGAATAAGTTCAAGATCCTATGGTTTTCTTGAACTTGTTTTAATTTTCTTCAACCTCATTTAGAACTTGCCCATGACTAATTATTGGTTTTTACACAGTCTTTCTTGGGGCTACTTTTGACTGCTAAAATTGAGCTTCTCCACAGATGTAGTAATTTTGTTTTCCATGCAACTTATCACATGAGGTCCATGTGTAAAGTCACCATTTGTGTTTTTTAGAAAGGTACTTGCAATAAATTATTGAAAATACAAAATTCTATCATTCTATTTCAAGCCTCATTTCTGTTGCCAATTAAAGTCTTTATGAGTACTATTCATTCTTCATTATTTCCAACTTTTGTATGCCAGTCACTAATTATCATTAATGCATCTTGATTGTGTGTTTGTTCAATTTTGGACCACAACATTTTGGTAAAAACTTTCAATTTCTTCCTCATTGGCTCTAGATGTAGAAGTGTATATTTGAACAATATTCCTATTAATAGTCCTTGTATTTACGTGAATAATATCCTATCAATCAGGGCACTGTACTTCATGATAGGCCTTAAAATTAACTTTTTACAACACCATTCTACTTCTGTTTTTCATTCCCAACATAGTATATAATATGGTTATCTGATTCAAATCGGCCTAAGAGTCCATCTTATCTCACTAATGCCTAGAATGCTGATGTTTATGTGTTCCATTCAATTTTTCAAAATTTCTGGTTTTCCAATATTCAAGCTACATATATTCCACGTTATAAATTATTAAAGGATGTTTGCTATTATTTTTCATTTCAACTGACCTCTAGTTTGGACTCAACTTCTAATACTGTAACTAACCTTATTACTTCACTATTCATAAGGTTTTCAGAGGCCTGTTATTTAAAAAGTGGATGGCTGAGCTCCAGTGGCCTAGTGGCAAGAAGCTACACTGCAATCTCAGAGGCACACGGTTCAAATCCACCAGATGCTCTGCTGGAGAAGGAAGGACAATCTCCTCCTGTACCAGTCAGATCTGATTTGACAGTACACACAGAAAAATAACAATAAAATAAAAATTAATAAATTTTTTAAAAAGTGGATGGCCAATCCTACATCTTGTTATAGTTGTTGTTTGTCATGTAGTCAGAACTGACACCTAGCTTACCATCCAGCAGGTTTTCAGATGCAGTTAATCACAACAGAAGAGATTTACCATCCTTTCTCATGGAGCATCTGGTGGATTTCAATCACAAACATTCCGGATTACAGTACAGTTTCTTACCACTAGTCTACCAGAGCTACATCCTAGTCTCTCCTAATTTGGGATCTCTTCTAAAATCTTTCCACCATGGATAACCCGTGTGGTATTTGACACATCTGTGGCATAGCTTTCAGTGTCATAGCAACCCAAATAATATATCAATATAGCAAAGTGACAGACAAGTGCTGTACCACTTAAAACAATTTTTCCCCAATGTTTGGATACAACAAATTGACAATTTACCTCTTATGGCAAATCAGGTTTCACACTGGCTCTGAAAGTTACAGGCTCAAGGACTCAACCAAGTTTAATTACAAAAGCTTCCCACTCACTGAATCCTCATTAATTTAAACAAGAAGATCCCAGCTCAAAACTGATTGTTAATTAGGTAAAAAAAAGAATCCACCTTCCACAACTTAACTGCTTCAAACAAGAGGCTTCCATACCCCAACCAAGTGTTAATAAAATTTTAAAAAGGTCTGCCTTCAGGGTTCCAACATCATTAAATAAGAGGCTCCCAGGTGTCAATCAACTGTTAATCGTCAAGGTCCACTCACTGAGTATTAATTTATTTAACCAAGAGGCTGGGAGCCCACAAATGACTGTAAATTATATAACAAAGACTCATCTTTTGCATCCCAACAACTTCACACAAAAGGCTCCCAACCTCCAACACAATTTTAATTAATTAAAAAGACCCACCTTCTGGAACCCAACTGCTTTCAATAAGAGACTCCTATGATCCAACCAACTGATAATCACAAAGTCTACCCACTGCATCCTGATTGGTTTAAACAAGAGCCTGCCAACCTAAAAATGATTGTTAATAAAAAAAAAGTAGACCTATCTTCTGGAGAAAAGATACAGCAGTGAAGAAATCAAAATGCATATCACATTGGGAAATCTGCTATCAAGTAACTGTAAAGTTCTAATAATGTAAATTTAAAGACTAACAAAGTTTGGCCCAAATTATTGTCTTTTCAATTACTTATTATGCATTTGAAAGTCATAACAATGTTTAAAGTTTACAAATGGACCAATGCCTTTCAGTTGTGGTTTTGGAGAAGAGTCCTGAATATCCCCAAAACTTCAAAACAAACACATCCTGGGAAAAGTTCAACCAGAGTGCTTGACTGGGATACAAGAATGGTGAAACTTGTCTTCCTTATTTTGACATATTGTTAGGAAAAGCCAGGCTTTAGAAAAGGGCATAATGCATGGAAAAGTAGAGGCCACATAAGAGAGGAAACCTCTCAACAAAATGAGTTGTCACAGTAACTGTAGCAATTAGCTCAAGTATATTTTGATGGTGAGGATCACACAGAATAGGTCAGGGTTCGTAAGCATTGTTCATAGGGTCACTATAACTTGTAGTCAAGTTCAAGGCACATAACCATATATGATATTGATGAATAACATTTAAGATTATTCATAAGCATCTTGATTTTTTTTTCTAAAACCTAACACTACATTTATTATGTTATATTCTGAAGTCTGTAGTTTAATGTAGTTTGACACTTGAACTTAAAACAATTTGTGGGAATATTTTAGTTAGAAATACACACTTTGAAAATTCAGGTAAAATTATTATTAATGTGCTTTGTAAAAATAATGCATTTAAAAAGTATAGAAGTACTTTCCATTATCCTATACACAGGAGACCTTGACAATTTGATTTTAATGGTAATTTCACCTCCAGAAAAAAAATATAATTGCAGACAAGAATAAAAATATAATTACAGTCATTATATAAAAGAAAGTCTCAAAAACAATTTAGTTCATTATTATGGAAAAAAGACCCCACAATCTAAGTATCTTCAATTTCTTTGGTTGATTTTAATTTGGATATTTCCAATTCTGTTACTTTTTTATTTTTTAAAGAAAAATGGGAATAATTAGGAAGCTATTTCTCATTTTCTATAAAGTGAGGTTGTAAAAAATGAGTATCCACTAAAATCACGACCGTACTGGGTAGGTTCTCGGTGATGAAAATTTGAGTCTATTCAGTCATGTAAGGGAATGATATACTTATTTTTAAAATTAGCCTTTGAATCTCTATTCAATATCTATATCTTTTGATTAGACATTTTTGTGGTTGATATGAGTCAGATTTGTTTCTGTGGCAACTGATAATTTTGATCATGGAAGAGTCTATCTATTTTGATAATCTTTTTTGCTATCCAGTTAAGTTCCAGTTACCATGTGGGAGCAACAGGATCCAAACTTAATGGTTCATGATAGACATCTATCAAACTACAAAATTTAATTTACATGTGTGATTTTTATATATTAAATAATTGTTGTTTTTGATGTTGTTATGTGCCACCGAGATACCTGTGACAAATAGCAACCCTATGTATTGTAGCTCTAAAGACTACACTATCCTGAGCCACTCTCACTGATTCCAACACACTTACCTCCATTGCCCCGTTTATTTTGTCAATCCATCTCATCCAGGGTCTTCCTCTCTTCAGCTTTCCCTCCACCCATTTGAGCATGATGTTCTTCTCCAACGACTAGTCCCTCTTGGCCATATGCCCAAAGTATGTGAGATAGAACATCAAAATCCTACCCTCCAAGGAGAAAGTTGATATCACCCTTTCTGAGACAGACATATTTGTTTTCTTGGTTGTTCATGGTATGTTCAAGATCTTCTTGAGCACCACAACTCAAAGAAATCTTTTCTTCTTCTTTCATCTTTAGTCATTGTCCAGCTCTCTGATGCACATCAAGTAATTGAAAAAACCATGGCCTGAATCAAGTGCACCTTAGTCTCTAGACTGACATCATTGCCTCTTAATACTCTAGAAAGATCCCTGAAGGTAGATTTTCCCAAAGCAATTCATCTTTTGATTTCCTGACTGTTAGTTGCCAGGAGTATTTATTGTGGAGCTGAGCAAGCTGTGATTGTTAAAAACCTCAGTCTCTTATCCATCTATCAAGGTGCTGCCAATATGCCCAGTGGTGAGATTCTTTGCATGCTTGGTGTTGAGCTTTAATACATATTGAAGACTACAATCCTTGACCTTCAGCAGCAAGTGCTTCAGGTCCTCCTCAGTTTCAGTAAGAAAGATTGTGTCATTTGCTTAATTCAGGTTGTTGATGAGTGTTCCTCCAAGCCTGATGCCACATGCCTCCTCATAAAGCCAAGCCTCCCAAATGATCTCTTCCACATATAGATTGCAAAGATACAGAGGCAAGACACATCTCTGAAACACTCATTTCCTAATTTTGAACCATGTAGCATTTCCTTGCTCTGTTCTAAGGACTAATTCCTGTTCTGAGTACAGGTTTCACATGAGCACAATTAACTGTTCTGGGATTCCCATTCTCTTCAAGATTAGCCTGATATTTTGTGATTCACCCAGTAAAATGCCATTGCATAGTCAATGAAACACAGATAGATAATGTTTTTGGTATTCTTTGCCTTTTGCCAAGGTCCATCTGACATTAATGATAATGCCTCTAGTGTCATTACTTCTTCTAAACCCAGATTGTATTTCTGGAAGTTTTTTGCCAATGTACTGTTCCAGTTGGTTTTGGATAATTTTCAGCAGAATTTTGCCTGCATATGATTTTAGTGATTTTGTTCAATAATTTCCACAATCTGTTGGGTCACCTTCTTTTAGAATGTGACTAAATATGGTTCTCTTCTAGTCAGTTGGTCAGTTGTCCTCCAGATATCTTGGCACTACCTACTGAGATCATCCAGGTTAGCATTTGTTTGTTGAAATATGTCAATTGGCATTCCATCAATTTCTGGAGGCTTATTTTTGGCAAAGTTCTTTAGACCAGACTGAACTTTCTCCTTCATTACCATTGCCTCTTGAACATATGTTGTTTTGTGTCTGTCAATTATTTTTGATACAGTAACTCTGTTTGCTCTTTCCATCTTCTTTTAATGCTTCCTGAATAATTCAATATTCTGCCCATAGAATCTCTAAGTATTGCAACTAGTGGCTTGCATTTGTTATTTGATTTGTTTAGCTTAACATGTAAGATGCCTCTTCAATAAAAAAGAGAACCCAGAGAAGGAAACTAAGAAAGCAATACCATTTACAATAACCAACCACATATTGAGATACTTGTGAGTGAACCTAACCAGAGATTCAAAAGACCTGTACAAATAAAACCACAGAGCATATCTGTAAGACATAATAAAAAAAATCTAAAGAAAGGGAAAAATGTGCACCGTTCATGGATAGGAAAGCTCAATATTGTGAAAATGAAAATCTTACCAAAACAATCTATCTGTTTAACACAATCTCCACAGAGACACCAAAATCATTTTTCAAGAAGATAGAAAGGAATATTGTGAAGATTATTTGGAGAGGCAATAGACCCTGAATAAGCAAAACACTTCTCAGAATCAAAATTGAAGTGTGAGGCATAGCACTCCCTGACCTCAAAACCTACTACATAGTGTTAGTAACCAAAAAAGCATGGTACTAGTACAATGACAGGCACATAGATCAGTGGAACACAACTGAGAACCTAGAATTAAATCCAGCCAACTATGGTCAACTGATATTTGAAAAGGCCATAAAAACTAACAAATGGGGAATGACAACCTCTTCAACAAATAGTGCTAGTGAAACTGGACTTTCACCTGCAAAAAGCTGAAACAGGATCCACATCTCACACCATACAAAAAAATCAACTCAAGGTGAATCAGAAACCTTGAAGTAAAGCCCCAAACTATAACGTTTATAAGAACCAAACTGGAATTAACCTTAGAGGCCTTGTTTATAGTATAAAGAGACAGCCAAATACAGCCAGAAATGTACAATCTGAAGAGGATAAAAATTATTATTTATTTGAGCTTCTTTAGCTTTAATTTGGACTTGCATGAGTAGTTGGTAGTCTGTTCTGCAGTCAGCACCTGGTCTAGTTTTCACTGCTGATACTGTACTTCTCCAACAATTCCTTCCATAGATGTAATCAAACAAATTTCTGTGAATAGCATCAAAGGAAATCCATGTGTATAACCTGAGTTTATGGTGGTGTGGATTTTTTTTATAAAAAAGGTATTTGCAATGAATAAATTATTAATTGCACAGAATTCTTTCCTTCTATTCTCGGCCTTATTTCTGTCATCAAGTCCATATTTTTCCACTACTGGTCCTTCTTCCCAGTTTCCAACTTTAGTATTCCCGTCACTCATTTTTATTAAGGCATCTTGGTTAAATGTTTGATTGATTTCTGATGTAAAAGTTGGTAGAAATCATCTGTTCCCTCTTCTTTGGCTCTGGTTGTTGGTATGTAAATTTGAATGATATTGGTATTAACAGTTTTTCTTTGTATATTTATGCATACTATCCTGTTAAATTGTATTTCAAGATGGATCTAGAAATGGCCTTTTAAACTATGAAAATAACCCCATTTTTTCTCTTTTTTATCTCAAGTGTAGTAGATCATATGATTGTCTGATTTGAAATGTTCCTTGTCAATCCATCTTCTTTCACCAATACCTGCTATGTCAATATATGTGTACTCTATTCCTTTCTTAACAATATTCAGTTTTTCAACATTTATGCTTCTTAGATTCCAAGATATAACTCTTCCTACCTTTTGTTTTTAAATTTGACAGCTCAGCCCAAGTTTTCATATCTGTTATTCTACTCTTAAGTGTGCTTTATTGTTGTTGTTGTTGTTATGTGACAAAGAGTTGCTTGCTACTCATAGTGACCCTATGTACAACAGCCGTAAACTCTGCTCTATCCTGTGCCAATCTTACTGTCTCCAACACTCCCATCCTGATTACCCCAGTCACTGAATCAATCCACCTAATAGATGGCCTACCCCTCCTGCACCTGCCCTCCACCAAACCAAGCATGATGTCCTTCTCAAAAGACCAGTCTCTCCTTACAACATGACCAAAATATGTCAGATGAAGTCTCAGAATCCTTACCTCCAAGGAGCAACCCGGTTTGATCCTCTCCAGGTTTAATCTGTTTGTTTTCTTATCAGTCTATGGTACCCTCAATACTCTTCTGCAGCATCACAACTCAAAGGCATCAATTCTCCTTCTATCCTCCCTAGTCATTGTCCAACTCTCTGATGCATAACAAGTGATTGCAAAGATGATGGCCTGTATTAGACCCACTTTAGTCTCCAGAAAGACACCGCTGTTCTTCAGTACTTTGGAGAGGTCCCTAACAGCAGACTTTCCCATGGCAATACATCTTTTAATTTCCTGGCTGCTGGTGCCAAGACTGTTGTTGACTGTGGAGCCAAGCAGACTAAAGCTGTGAAACATCTCAATCTCTTCACCATCCATCCTGATGCTGCCAATTGTTCCAGTGGTGAGAATCATTGTCTTTTTTTTTATATTGAGCCTCAATCCATATAAGAAGGTTGCAATCCTTGACCCTCTGCAGCAAGTGGTTCAGGTCCTGCTCAGTTTCAGCAACCAGGGTTGTATCATCTGCATAACACAGATTGTTGATAGCTCTTCCACCAATCCTGACAACAAATTTCTCCTCCTAGATCCCAGCCTCTTGGATAACCTGTTTTGCATACACGTTGAAAAGGTACAGAGACAGGACACATCCCTGGTGTACACCCCTCTCAATTTTGAATCATGCAGTGTTTCTTTGCTCTGTTCTGATAACTGCCTCTTGGTCCAAGTATAGGTTTCGCATTAGCATGATCAAGTGTTCTGGGATTCCCATTCTTCTCAGAGTCAGCCACAGTTTGTTATGATCTGCACGTCAAACGCCTTTGCATAATCAATGAAACACAGATAAACATTGCTCTGGTACTCCCTGCTTTCAACTAATTCAAGATACTAAAGAGCTGAACAG